>NC_088860.1:47440497-47589588 GCF_963853765.1 Magallana gigas | reverse complement strand
TTCAAAATTTATTGTTTCACAAGTAGTTTAATTGGGACCTGCTATTTTGTCAACAAGAAAGAAATGAATGTATGGACATACAAATGTATCATATCTTAGTTAAATCTTTCTGTGTTTTTTTTAATTATCCCAAACTCCCGCCACAATTGACAATTACATTTATATTTATTTTGCAAAAATATGCCTCGGAACCCCTCCACCTACCCTTGGGAAATACAATTACCCGAAAATTATTTGAAAATAAATTCTCAAAAGTCCGTCTTCTGCCTCAGAGGTTATTTTTATGCAGCTAAAATTATCTTTAAACAATAGAGAGCTCCACAAACATAAAAAGAGCGAAGGTGCGAAGGCGAGAGTGCGAAGTTGCATTTCAACAGATCGTAAATGGGTTGTATTCATATCAAAATAATTTTATGTTGATCTAATTTACGTATGACTTAATTTTTTCTTTTACATTTCAAATCTAAAAAAGATGGGGGAAAAACACATCTAATGTATATCATAGGCGTCCATGACGGGGGGTTGCCATGGACGCCTATTATATACATTAGGTGTGGGTTTTTTCGAGAAGCCCGAGAAGTCGCGATTGCAGTTTGTTTTACATTACTAAATGTTCACAATTTTCAAAAATATGATAGAACATTGGTTTCAGATAGTTTTACTGAAAAATTAAAGCTTGGATTTTATAGAAATTTTGTTTATAATAATAATATTAATATTATTAATTTAAGAAATGAAGATGATAATTTTTCTATTGATCGACGTATCAAAGAAAAATTGACCGGAAAACTTCATCAATGCGCGTAGCTGGTTGTTGCTTTTCTCGGAATATCATAACGAACATATAAACTTTCACGGTAACACTGCTGTTCAAATATGGTAACGATAATTTTTAAATTTACACACGTACATGATCGGTCATCAGACTTATAAGCGTCGTAAAGAAAAGCTATGAGTGTTGCATCAACTCCTTCTGCGCATTCCAAACGGCTGATATATAAATATTAAATGATATTAATATTATTATAATTAATATTAATACAATATAAATTTAAGAAATTTCTGAATCATATCCAAATTTGTAATTTTTTACGGTCGTGTGAAAATTTTAAGACTCTTCTCATTTAATAACTATCACGGGTTTTTTTAATTATAACCTAATTAACACGGTGTATTCTGGTGCATAATTCATTAACTTTGAGACCATGGTTTGTATATACTGTGATTCTTACTTCGTTTCCTTCCTACTGTTGGAAGCGGAAGAACAGCACTCCGTCGCGTAATCAAAATATAATCCGGATTAAATAACTACTCTGATTCATTAATCCTCTTGGTCAAATATACCCGGAAAAACCAGATTTAATCCTACAAGATTTCATCCGGTTATCTTAACTATTCATAATTCCCTTGGAATACATGTACTTATAATAATTATATATTTATGTCAAGTTCAATAATGCTTTATAAGTCCTATCAACAATAACATGCAGGTCTATAGGACCACTATTATTCGTCAAATAAAACTTTTAGAAAGGGAAGTCCGTTATATTTCAGTGTGAAGAAATCTTTTAAATCCCTTGACATGCATGATGCAAATAAGTTGCCTTTTTTTCAACTAGTTAATATTTTTTTATCAACATCATTTTACATGGGGAAAATGAAGCTATTTCCTATATATTCTTGTAGTAAATGTTCCTAATTTTTGAGATGCTCCTCAAAAGAACCTCTTATGATTGTAATCTCGGCAAAGATGCAACAAATCGATTTGATGTTGTTTACCTTCTGCGATTAGGTCGCTTAACTGTTTGTACCATTAGCGTGTATTTCCCTTCCGTTTTCAACAAAGCAGGTCCAGATTTCAACTTTTTACTTGTGTTAAATCCATTAAATTGAGCTCAATACCACGGCATTTTCCCCAAAATATTGTTGCTGTTATTGTTTTGTATTAATTTACATAATATCAATACATTTTTTATCGCTGACCTATTCACATTTTATGATTTGAAAAAAGTTTGTACCTTGAAATGTGTATACAATTCTTAGATTTTTATCCAGATACATGCATTGTAAAGTCAACATGTCGACAAATTATAAAATACTCCTTTATTTGTTTGTCGAGCATATTATGTTTTTATAATTTTTGGCGTAATAATTGATAAATCATTTTCGGAAAAGTGTCAAGTTCAAATCGGCCGAAAATTGCCCGCATGACACAAGAGAGGTTAAATGGTACGCGCTTAGATCATTTTTTCCGGTCAATGTTTCTTTGATACATCGATCAGAATAAAAAATATTTTATTCATTTCTTAAATAATATAATGTTTAATCCCTCTTTACTACACAATTTTACTCACATTCGATGAAAACAGAGGCAGAAAAATGCATAATTAGGATATAAATAAGGCAAATAAAAAAATGTTGTGAATAAACTACTATAAACTACTGTATTATTAAAGATAAATGTATTTAAATTTGACTTGTTACATCTGTTACCATGATAACAAAAAGATTTGTGACAACAATATGTTCCTCAATTTTGTTTATACGCCTGTTTATTTCATCATTGCGGTCAATCAAAACATGCTTATTAATTATAAGTACATGTAACATCTAATTAATTTCTTTTGTCTTTTAACACATAATAGTTACCACTGTTACGTATACACTATATTATGAATGTATACCCTCTGTCCAGGTAATGAATAATGCGACCTTTCATTAATTTTCTTAAAATAATGATGAACCCTACCTAAAGACGTATTAATTGTTAGTATATTATCATACGTTCCTGATCTACTGAAAATTAAACAAAGCAGGAGGTAAAAAGACAACCTAAGCTGTGTAGAACACTACACGGGAGATATTTTTCTCTCTTTCTATCTTTCTGCTAATCCGTATTCACCGGAAGAGATTTAAAAACGAAAAGACTACATGTAAATAGTGTGTCAAATAATTGTCAAAACACTCACATGTTTATTTTCTTCTTCAGATTCTAAAACAATTCGTTAAAATCGAATCCGCTATCAATATTTAATATTCCACAAAGTAACTTAGTGATACGGTCATAGATGTACCATGCGCAAATGACCGTTTATGTAAACAAAGACATCTTTTAGCTACATGTAAAAGTAAATCAGCAAAATGAATAATAACTCTGAGATATATTTCAATATAAGTGACCACTGGTGGGACCTTTTCTTATAGGGGAAAGCCGGACCTTTAATGTTAACATTAAAGATCTGCCGGACTATTTTACGGGGCGGACCTTAAATTATAAACCGGCGTATAAATTCGGCGATTCCGATATGGGACAAATGGAACACATTGAAATTAAGAATTACGTGTACCATATAAACGATATGTGAAGATAACATTCTTATATTTTTAAGCTTCTTGGTTATTATCACATAGTTTGTAAACAAAAACAATAAGTAATGACTATATTCATTTATTTCGTAAAACTCGACTGACAAATTTTAGTTTAGATTAGAAGATATCTTAGTAATCATTTTCATGCGCGGATCTAAAGAGGTGGGGATGGGTTTCAAAGATTGAACCACCCCCACCCCCACCCCCTTGGAAACTTCAAGATCATTAAATTTAATGGGTTTTTGTTTAAATTATTTAAGCATTGAACACTCTTTTCGGATATCGTTAGATCTTTAGCACACTAAGCAGTGCAGAAAAAATGAATAATATTTTTGTATTATCGCTTCAAAGCCATACTATATATATGCTCTTTGTCAGGAATATGACTAATTGATAGAACAACAATAAAACGTGTTATTTATTGCGCTTCCGCAACTAAAAATATAGTGCAAGAAACTGCCGGGGAAATTCATTTTGACATAAAAAAAAGATATGATTTATCGATTATTTTTCAAAATACATATCGAAATGGTTATGCTAATTTTATTTAATCGTACAAAAAATCTATTTATAACGCTTCAGTGCTAACACAAGGGGAAAAATACCCCGAATGTTAATATAATTATATATATGAGATATCCATCAAAAACAAAGCAATACGTGAAGATTAGTATGAATAAAATAGTAAAAAGACGAACGATGATTCGATAAACATATATGCAAAAGAAGCAAAATGTACGATATGACTTATAGAAAATTCACATTAGAGACAATCATTGCAACAAATGCAAGGGTATATATTCAGGAATATGTTATTAAGCCTACATACCTCTCTAACCTACAGGGTGCCCGCCCTCTACAAGTAATACATTTTATTTACAATGCAGTTTAACCATATACATGTATCAATGTGAACTATTGTTGTATTCGCCTGAAACCAATAGAAGTGTTTGCATGTCGTCAAAAATAATTATTTATTTAAGCCCTCTTTTTGTTACTTTCTGTATTACATTTGCTTCGTTATTTCAATGTGAACTTTGACCCCTCGTTTTATACAAAGTATTTCACATTATATTATGGTTTCGGGGATGATGGACGATCATTTTATAGAGAAGCAGATTAACACATCTATTCATTAAATGCCAATGTTTTTGTTACTATGTGGGTTTAACGTACCTTGTGAATTCAGTGAAAACCCCGATTTCTTATTTTATACAAAGTCTTTCTCATTCTTTTCTGGTTTCAGGGATGATGTTCACTGCTTTCTTTTAATATCAATCCAAGCATACAATGTAAAAAAAATAGCATAGGTATCCTGTAGAAGGGCCGATTGATCAATCTATATGTTATATTAAGGACCGATGTTTTCAACTGTAAGTTTACCAAAGGTAAGTTAAGATGAAGAGTGGAGACGTACTAAAGGTGTGGAAGCCCAAGGAGATCACGTTTGTTTGTGTACACATGTATTATGTATAAAGCCGGGTGATAAATAAGAAGATCATTTTTTATTATCTATGAAATTACATAGGTAATCTTGTTAGCGTATACATATACTTATTATGCTAGAAAAAAGAAAGAAAAACCATCGCCGGACACCCACGGTCAGTCTCGCTTATCTTTAGAGATGCGAGATTCCGGCGATGAAGAGAATCAAGTTCAAGTGTAATTTAAACCCCATTTAAAAAAAGAGTAACATATCTACAGCGTTAAACATGAAATGAATTCCATTTGATAATGTTGACAATATTCGTCGAAGTCTCCTCTGAATTATGAACCTGTTATTCTCTTAGTAAATCGGGAAATATAGCCTGGAGATCGGCTCAGACGGTTGCTTGTTCTGATTTTAAATTGAGATGAGCTCAATCTCCTTCTCGCTTCAATTTTTCACTTAAGACATCTTTCAAAGTCCCGATTTCTTAAAAACGTTTGTTTCTCACGTTTACTAGTCGTAAATTCAACAAAATATCAAGTTGCTGATTTGAAATGTTTACCTTAAAGAACCGGAAATGTCTATTGTTGAGTTACAAAAAAATTCTATTTTAAGAGTTGGGATTGTAACGATATTTTAAAGCATATTTAACAGAATTCCTTGAAAATGTATAAGATTTGTCCTTAATCATCCCTATGAAGTGTACAAAGTTTAATAAACATGCATACGAGGGTTTTCGTTGAATCTTGCTAATAAGGCTGAAATGAACACACACACACACACACACACACACACACACACACACACACACACACACACACACACAGCAGCAGCAGCAGCAATGCTGTATCCTTTTCGCAATGTTGCGCGAAGGGATAAGTGGCAATGATACATGAACTGAATTTGAAATACATCAATTGCACTGCTCACAAAATGTCGAGAACATAACTTTTAAACTCTTCAAACAACCCAGTTAGCACAAAAGCGTTATTAAAACGTTACATATGTAAACGTTATCAAAATGTTACGATATACATAATCTGTGACGTTAGAATTACGTGAATTTGTATTGTTTTTAACGCTATTATAACGTTATTTAAAATATTTTTATAACATTTACATTAGATAAATATTAACATTCTAAATAAGGTTTATGAAATTGAAAAAGAAATTCTTCAAAATGTTATGCTAATGTAATTTTGTAAGTTTTTCAACGCTATGGTAACGTTTTCAATAAATCTTTACATATTGTTATTTTCATGCAATAAAACGATATGTGGATGTTTGAAGGAAATAGTCAATACTTTCAACCTTAGTCAAATTACTTGACAAAATGTAACAAAAATTGTATTAGAAGACCAATAGACATTTGCAAATTACATGACAAAATGTAACAAGAATTGTATTGGAAGACCAATAGACATTTGCAAATTACATGACAAAATGTAACAAAAATTGTATTAGAAGACCAATAGACATTTGCAAATTACTTGACCAAATGAAACAAGAATAGCATTTGAAGACCAATAGACATTTGTAATTTTTTTATTTATTAGATCACAAACAAATTGGCGTTGTAACACAATGTAATTAATATATTTATTGCACAAAATTACCCACAACAAAAAATTGACCCTCCTTATGAGTTATATATTGCGAAAGCCCGTTGAGCTCATTTTCGAAGGTGAAAAAATTCGCGAATAAACGCGTAACTTTTGTGTAACATTCGCAAATAAACGTATATAACTTTCGCGATATAACGCGTAACTTTCGCGAAAAAACGCGTTTCTCGCCCTCAAAGTACATCTAGTTTATCTGAGGAAACATTTTGCATTCAACGTTTTGCGCATATTTTGTTTGTTTCCTGTTAATTCAATTATATACTATATCTTTTTCAAACGTTTGAAAATTTTTAATATTTCTATAAAATGTAGTTTATGTATTATATCAATAAGAATATAATAATTGGAATATCCTAATTAATATCACAAATGTCATAGTTCTACGTCAAGCGGCCATAGTGTTTGTCGGGTCCGTTAGATATCTTGACAAAAGTCGATTCAAAGAACGTGTCATACATACATTTAGGCCAATTCCCCTCCATGTTGGGATAAAATTACTTAAAAATTTTATGGAATTGATTAGCCGGGCTTTGTTTTAAGCAAAACCAAGGCTGTAGGCTTTGCAATTTCACGCTGAAAAAATAAACAAAAAACCGAACAACATTAAATTCCGCTACACAAAGTAGTTTTCATCTCCTAGTTGAAAAGTTCAAAATTATCGCAATAATATTTACTGTGGAGACTTTTGAATCAACAAAAAAAAGAACGTTTAATCTTTTCCAATTCAATGTTGTGTAACGAAAACGAATATATAAACTTTATTTACTATGCGCAATAATACTCGGAAACTACTGTCCATAGCGTGGGAATACGACAGCAAAGGAGAAGAGTTTGACGTGAAAAAGCAAGATTAATCATGTTCAGTTTTTCTTTTTATAAACATTTTTGATTACTGTAAGGTTTTATTTATTTGAGCAATTTAGTAAAATGTTGCTAACGTTCGATGTTTAATTTCACTTTCATGTCAATGTAGTAAGCTTTACCGGCCAGACTGTCGGTCGACAAATTTAAGTTCCTGGTTTTAATTTTGCAAAAATTCATATAATTACGAGGGTTGTTCGGAAATTATTGAGACAAATCGATTATTTTCTTTTCTGAGTGACGAATTTTGGTGAAAATTGGCATAGACACTGAAGAAACACCAACAAATAATAAAACGAAGTAATTAAGGTCTTCCGTTTCCAACGGAAGACCTTATAGTTTTCGTACTGTTTCTTATTAAGGTCTTCCGTTTCCAACGGAAGACCTTCTTGTTATTCTTCGGTTTCTTTTTCCCTATTATTAGGGTCTTCCGTTTCCAACGGAAGACCCTCTTGTTATTCTACGGTTTCTTTTTCTTTATTCTTATTAGGGTCTTCCGTTTCCAACGGAAGACCCTCTTGTTATTCTTCGGTTTCTTTTTATTATTATTTTTTTTCTTTTTCTTTTTTTCTGACTCCTTTTCGGCTTCATAACTCAAAAAGTTTTCAAATTATTTGAAGGAAACTTTCAGGGATTATGTGCAATTATGATGCCTCAAAGATGTTAAAGTTTCCATAACAACGTCAATTCCGTTTTGACGTTACGTCATTTTTAAACTTAAAAAAAAAGACATTTTGTCCGCGACATTTCTCAAAAACGCTTTAAGATAGAGTCTTGAAATTTTCTGTGGTTATGAATTTGGCAATTTACATGTGCAATAAGAATGGAAATAAAAATCCGTCACTTCCGGTCGAAATTGGAAGTGAAACAAATTTTTCGAAAAAATGAATTTTCTGATCAAATCAAAAATGATTATGTGTTTAATAGAGCTTATCAAGCTGAATCTAACACTGAAATCCGTTTTAAAATCGGACAATGCATTACAGAGATATCGGGGTTTAAAAATTGATTTTTCCGGAAATTTTGTTTCCACGTCCTTGGTTTAAAAAATAGCGTAATGTTCAAATTAAAGTTAACTCGTACCAAAAATAATTGTTAAGTCGTACTTGAACACATTCGGATTTTTTTTGTTAAGTCGTTCTTGAAATCAGGAAGGGTTTTGTTAAGTCGTACTTAAAATCATTCGGATTTTGTTAAGTCGTACCAGGAATATTCGATTTTTTTCATCTTTTTATTTTAGTTACTCTTGTTATCGGTTTATGAGCTCTGCTTCTTACAGGAACTTCCAGCTTTACTTCCGATATTAACGGAAGACCCACTCGTTGCTTTGCAACGAGCTTTGCTCTAGTTATTCTTTTTTTTCTTTTTCTGACTTTTTTGGAGCGTTATTTCTCAAAAACTACCCAACCGATTTGCAAAAAATTTTTAAGAGTGATAGAACATCATCGTCGCTACATATTATAAAATTTTTGCATGATGACGTCACTTCCGGTTTCAGATATAGACGATTTTGTAAATTTTTAAGGGTCATTTTGTCCACGCATCTCCTCCGAAAATAATCAAGATAGAAGCTTAAAATTTTCAGGGGTTGTAGATGAATGTCTGTAGATGTACCCCCATGCTTCCAATTATGAAAATTACTCAAGGCCTCGAAGCTCGCCTGAACCTGAAAATTAGCACCAAATTTTTCCACGAAATTTTTGCACATTTTCTGTAATACCTTTCGATGTGTACATAATTTGTTAAAACATGTAATGCAAAAGTTGTTTCAATTTCCACGAGCTTTTCTTTGATATCAAGAAAAAGGGGCTGACCCCTCAAATTAGGGGCCAAGGGGGCTCTAAAGTCTTCTTACAATAACTCTTTACTGAACAATAATTTGTTATTAATTATATAAGCAAAAATGTTCATTGTACAGCTGTTTATCTATACAGTATCATACTTAAGTCAGATGTTACGTAATTAGGGGTTTCAAGGGGCAAGAAGTTCAAAACTTTGATCATTAATATCTGAAAAAGGAGAAATATTTTTGAAAGCAATGTAGAACAAAAGTCGCTTAAAATGGTGTTCTTTTCAATATGCTACCTTAAATGTTTTTGTTTATGACCCCATTTAGGAGTTAAAGGGTCGGCCCCTAAAACACATTCGTACAGATATCTCAAGAACGGTTAACATTTCATGAACACTTGTTGAACAAAATATGTTTAAATTTGCAAGACCTTAAATTTGATACCAAGAAAAAGGGGCTGGCCTCTCAAATTAGGGGCCAAAAGGGCTCTAATGTCTTTTTACAATTACTTTTTACTGAACAATATTTTGTTATTAATTATAGAAGCAAAAATGTTCATTGTACAGCTGTTCAACTATACAGTACCATACCTAAGTCATATATTACGTTATTAGGGGTTTCAAGGGGCCAGAACTCAAAACTATGATCATTAATATCTGAAAAAGGAGAAATGTTTTAAAAAGCAATGTAGAACAAAAGTTGTTCAAAATAATGTTCTGAACAATATTAAACCAACAATGTTGTTGTTAGTGGCCCCGGTAAGGAGTTAAAGGGTCGGCCCCTAAAACACATTTGTACATATATCTCGAGAATGGTTTACAATTCATGAACACTTGTAGAACAAAATATGTTTATATTAGCGAGACCTTTTATTTGATATCAAGAAGAAGGGGCTGGCCGCACAAATTAGGGGGTACAGGGGCTACTAAGTCTTTTTATGATAACTCTTTTCTGACCAATTATTTGATATTTATTATCAAGCAACAAAGCAGCTTTTATTAAGCTTAATTTAAAACTGAAATCCGTTTTAAAATCAGACGATGCATTACAGAGATATCGGGGTTTAAAAATTTATTTTTCCGGAAATTTTGTTTCCGCGTCCTTGGTTTAAAAAATAGCGTCATGTTAAAAGTAAAATTAACTCGTACCAAAAATATATGTTAAATCGGACTTAAACACATTCGGATTTTTTTGTTAAGTCGTTCTTGAAATCAAAAAGGTTTTTGTTAAATCGTACTTAAAATCATTCGGATTTTGTTAAGTCGTACCAGGAATAATTCGATTGTTTTCATCTTTTTATTTTAGTTACTCTTGTTATTGGTTTAATAGCTCTGCTTAATACAAGGACTTCCAGCTTTACTTCCGACATTAACGGAAGACCCACTCGTTGCTTTGCAACGAGCTTTGCTCTAGTTATTATTATTTTTTTTCTTCCTTTTTTTGTGCACGCGATTTCTCAGAAACGGCTCGGCCGATCTCAATCAAATTTTAGGATGTGATAGATAGTGGTCTGAACTTGATTGGAAATTTTTTGTATTGATGACGTCACATCCGTTTTTGAGATATTGAGATTTTTCTAATTTTTATATGGGTATTTTGTCTTCTGTTGTTCTCCTAAACTATAAGAGATATTAAGCTCAAATTTTTACGGTAGGTAAAAGGAAAGATTGAAGTTTTGCATGATTGTTGTTTTAAATGTTAAGCACTACTGGCGCCAAAGCTCGCTATGGCTCGAAAATTGACATTAAAAAAGCGTCGTGAATTTTTGTGCTTTTCTCTCTTTATCTCTTTTCTGGAAAATATTTTGTTAAAACATGTAATGTAAAAAAAGTTTATATTTACAAGACCTTTCTGCTGATATCAGGAAAAAGGGGCTGGCCCCTCAAATTAGGGACCTAGAGGGCTCTAAAGTCTTTTTACTATAGTTCTTTCCTGAGGGACATTTTGTAATAAATTATAGAAGCAAATATGTTTATCTTACAGTTATGAAGCCAAGCATTATAACGATTTTCTCATATGTTACGTAATCAGGGATTTTTAGGGGTCAGAAGTCCAAAACTTTGACCACCTATATCTCAAAACGGAAAAATATTTTGAAATGCAGTATAAAAGAAAAGATGCTCATAATGATGTCCTTTACAACATGCAGCCTAAAAAAATTTGGTTCAGCGGCCCCAATAAGGAGATAAGGGACCGGCCCCTAAAATATTCTTTCTGAGATATCTCAAGAATGGTAACGGATTTCTGAACACTTGTTGAACAAAATGTCTTTATAATTAAATGACCTTTCATTTGATACCAAGAAAAAGGGGCTAGCCCCTAATATTAGGGACCTAGAGGGCTCTAAAGTCTTTTTACTATAGTTCTTTCCTGAGGGACATTTTGTAATAAATTATAGAAGCAAATATGTTTATCTTACAGTTATGAAGCCAAGCATTATAACGATTTTCTCATATGTTACGTAATCAGGGATTTTTAGGGGTCAGAAGTCCAAAACTTTGACCACCTATATCTCAAAACGGAAAAATATTTTGAAATGCAGTATAAAAGAAAAGATGCTCATAATGATGTCCTTTACAACATGCAGCCTAAAAAAATTTGGTTCAGCGGCCCCAATAAGGAGATAAGGGACCGGCCCCTAAAATATTCTTTCTGAGATATCTCAAGAATGGTAACGGATTTCTGAACACTTGTTGAACAAAATGTCTTTATAATCAAATGACCTTTCAATTGATACCATGAAAAAGGGGCTACATGTAGCCCCCAATTATTAGGGACCTAGAGGGCTCTAAAGTCTTTTTCCTATAGTTCTTTACCGAGGGGTATTTCGTAATAGATTATAGAAGCAAATATGTTTATCTAACAGTTGTGTAGCCTAACATTATAATGATTTTTCTCATGTGTTACGTAATCAGGGATTTTTAGGGGTCAGAAGTCCAAAACTTTGACCACCTATATCTCAAAACGGAAAAATATTTTGAAATGCAGTATAAAAGAAAAGATGCTCAAAATAATGTACCTAATAACATGCAACCTTACAATTTTTGTTCAGCGGCCCCAATAAGGAGATAAGGTCCGGCCCCTAAAATATTTTTTCTGAGATATCTCAAGAACGGTGACGAATTTCTAAACACTTGTTGAACAAAACTCTTAAACCTGAAACAAAATAGTATCAGGCACTTAAAATGTTTATTCCTCTTTTCCTGTTTTAAATCAAGTATAGCTGTTAAATAGCAAAATCAAGATCGAACATAAATCTCAATTTCTAAAATCAGACGGAAGACCTCCTCGTTGCTCGCAACGAGATCGTGTCTAGTTAAGGTCTTCCGTTTCCAACGGAAGACCTTATTGTTTTCGTACTGTTTCTTATTATTATTAGGGTTTTCCGTTTTTCAACGGAAAACCCTTCTGTTATTCTACTGTTTCTTATTATTATTTAGGGTTTTCCGTTTTTCAACGGAAAACCCTTCTGTTATTCTACTGTTTCTTATTATTATTTTTTTTTTTTATCCGCAAATTTTGTGTAGGCCATTTCTCGTACATTTGTTGTCTGATTGTTATGAAACTTTCAGGGTATGTAGACAATGTTAATATCTCGAGACGTTTTTTTCAAATTTTTAAAATTCACTTCCGGTTATGAGTTATTGCCCTTTAATTGAAAATTGGGGGGTCTTTTGTCCAGAGTTGATCTCGGGAACTACAAAAGATAGTTGCATGAAATTTAGCAGAATTGTTGGTAACATTTTATAGTTTTGCTGGCATGAAAAGTTTGGCAAAATGTTTTTTAGTTTTTAAGCTATTTGCCGGTAAAGTATAAGGTTTTGGGGGGTCTGAAATTTTGTTGTTCTTTGTATAATAACCTTTAAACTAAAAATATTTTGTTAATACATATAGAGCAAAAGTTGTTTAGAATAACGAGAGCTTTCATTTAAAATTAAGAAAAAAGGGCTGGCCCCTATAATTAGGGGTCAGCAGCTCATACACGTATTTTTCTGATAGCAAAAATCGTTATCATTTTATGAAAAAAAATTAATTCAGTTATTGTTAATATATTAGATAATGTCATTTGGTGTCAAATTTAAAAAGTTCTGTGCCCTATTTTTTTCAAATTTCATAAAACAAATATGTGTGAATCGTACATGAACGAGTTAATTTGTCTACATAGACACACAAGCGAACAAATGCCGTTTTAAGGCCCAGGCATTTACTGCATTACATTGTGTTGCGTCTTAGATAAATTGTTGTGATTCAATTTCATTTTTTTTTCATCTAGGCTAAATCATTTATGAATTCAACTACTTATTTAACACGTTCTAATCGGCCACGCAGAACAAATGTTTGCAATGTTTGTCGCGGACCCGCGAATGTAAACAGTAACGAACGGCATTGTAGAAAAGAGAGAGCGTAATGCAGAAGATAAGTTGTGCATTTTTCGGTGTACACATGCATTTTCAAGTTACTGTGAAACATATGAACATGCACAGGGAACAATACTACATATTTGTATAAGGAGGGATATATTCTCGTGTGAATCGTTTACGAGGAAATTCTGACAGCCACACTTCTGTCGACCATGTCGACGGATGTGTATGTTTCCATTGATCAGCCGTTGATAAGCTACGAGTAATAAAGGGGAAAAGATGGACATTAAAGTGTGTGATCTATTTGGATGTTACTGAAGAAGGTGAGGCTTTTTATTCCTTTTAAAGTTTCTTGTCTATAGTGGTTAAAATGTCAGCATGTTAACTGGTTAACATTTAGTCTATAGATGTACATGTAAGTACGTGCACACTGTCACTGATGTATGTTATTTTTCTAGTCCAGACAATATAAATCCTTTTAACAGAATTGAATCCCAAATGTTGTACCTTTCACTTGTTTTTTTCTCCTTTTTACCAGAATTTTGTGTAAATTACAATTCAATTTATTGACAAAATCCACATGTGGTGAAAGTCATACATACAGTATACAAATATACATGTAGTTGGTACTGTACATAGATTTTCTTATGATATGTCCATCGCGTATGAATTTACAAATATATCTTGATGATTTAAGATCTGCTGGGTTAAGAATTTTATAAGAATTACAGAGTTAGATGTTTTGTTATGGTGTGGGTGTTTGTTTACTAACGTGTACTTTTTACATTGTTTACTGGATGTTTAGACTTGCTCGAGGTTCATTGGTGACTGGAAAGGATGACCGAATTTATCTATTTAAAAAAAAATCAGATTGTGAATTTTCAACTCAAAATTCAAAGCAGGGTCTAATTAGAAACATATGTCATTGATCATATTCTTGTGCGGAAGACTCCAAATGTAGACATAAATACCCTGTAGACATACATGTAACATCAAGTAAATAAAATTGTATACTTCAGACTTCAGAGTTAAAACATGACTAAAAAGTCTTTAATATTTTTATGATGCCGATCAATGTATCATTAGAGAGGTTTAGCAGACCAACGGGTACCCGGTACATGTACTTGTACATGTAGTTTACAAGTTAGAACTATGCGTACCACTCTACCAGTTCACATAATTTTTCTTGTTTAGCAGTTTTGATGTGTACTTGAATTGTCCTTGTTAATGTTTTAAATGTAATTTTTCATTTATATTCTCTTTTTTTAATCTGACTACTGGCAGTACTGGCATGCCAGCAGTTCTTGTCGAGGACCATTTCTCGCTGGTGCAATGTTACATCATATTTTCGTATATAATTTTATGTGTTGATAAAATGACGTAACAATGCACTGATGAAAAATGGTACTCAACGATAACTGATCGCATGCCAATATTGATTAATTACAGACAAAAACTGAAGGTTGCAAGTGTTATTTTTTATTGAACACCATTGTTTGAAATAACTTTTTATATATGTGACGGTCAGACCGGTTTAAATACCAGTGTTCAGTTGGTAGAGCACCTGACTAGAGATTCAGGGGGCCCAGGTTTAATTCCTGGTTTGGTCCTTCATTATTTCTCCCATCCTGTTACAATATTAAGGCTTGGACGTTTCTGTACTTAGCCGATTCGGTACATATCACTATACATGAGATGCGATACGATACATATCACGATACATTGCAACTAAATGAAAACATGAATAAGGGTTAAAAATTTATTCAATCTGTCGATGTATTACGTACCGCATGTCCAAAGTTATTTTGATATATTTAAAATGAGCGTTGCACAATTTACAAATTACTTAAGTCTCATATACACTACTTTTTCATTAACAAGTAATCCAAAAGTTGTCCACACTCCAGATTTAGCTTCCTACAGGTTTGACAACTTTACGAGGTTTTCCGCCATCTTTGTACTTTCATATTAGGCGCGCAGACTAAAAAATAGCCGATATATGAAGCTCAGATATTTTTGGAAAATAAAACAAAGTCCGCATAGGTATCGTAATGTATTAATGGTAAATGTAACAATCCAAATATCGTCAAAATAAATACCGTGATGCACCGGTGCATCGGTGGATCGTTCCATCCCCATACAATATTGGTGTTGTAACCAACCCCTGGAACTGACAGGTTAACTCCTGCCAGGGGAAGAGCCAGGGGTGATCTTTGAGGGTGAAGATCATTTAAGGGGGGGGGGGGGATGTGATGGTCAGACTGGTTTGAATACCGGTGCCAGATACATGTAGCTCAGTTGGTAGAGCACTTGACTAGAGATTCAGAGGGCAAGGTTCGAATCCCAGTCTGTTCTGTCATTATTTCTCCCATCTTGTACATATATATCAGATCTATTCAAGTCAGTGTCAGCTACATTATGCATAAACAATTTTACCCGCTCCTAAACCACAAACTTTCTTATTAGTGGATTCAGCTTACTGCTGATTGGCTGCTGTTGCAGCAGACTTATAATATATGCACGCACAAAACACAATGAACTTATCAGAGAATGAAAAATTCATCGAGTTACTTTCAACTGTTGGAATTTGGGTATTTTTTAAAAATGTATACTTGTGACAAAACATATGATTATGTGGTACATACAGCTGTAGCTTTATGAAGAAAATTTTGGTTAGACCATATATACCTATCATGCAAGTAAATGATATTTACAAAAAACTTGCAATTTATGGCGCACGAAATATACGCTACTTTTATAAAGATTGACATACATGTAATGTAACACATTCTGTGAAAAATAATCTATTAAAAATTCTTCATTAAGTTTACTCATACATGTTTTATGCTTATTACACATAGTATTGTTTTTAAAAAATGTAATTTAAAAGAAAAGAAACCAAAACCCTCGCCAAATTTATTTGCAAAAAAAAAAACCGGTAGAATTGATAAAACATGGTATACCAGAAGGAAATACATGTACTTTGAGCTAATTATTTTTTTTTTTTTATTTCAGCTCAAAACAGCCTCTTGTTACCACATGGCTTTTACCGGTACCTGTTGATTCTTGTGGGTCAGCTCCTGAGATTAACCTGTCACCTCTATCCACATGCATATTCCTTGTGTTCTACAGACTATTTACCGGTAATTCAAATTAAATCCGATAATGCATGAACAATAATGGAACTTGAAGAAAGCATCATGCCATGTTGTGGTTTGTGTTTGATAAGAAATTATGAAAACAAAATTAAGGCTGTTTAAAGAAATTCATAATTGCTGTGAAAATTTGTTTTTCAATAAAAGTATGCAATTATGTTTCCTTTATTTTTTATTTCATAAAGATATTTAGATGTGTTTACATAATTGAAAAATCCCCCCCCCCTCCCCTCTATTTAATTGTCTGCATTAAGATTACATGTAGGATATGTAAATGTACATTTGACTTTGAAATAACATCTGCTATGATAATTACTTTTGAAATGAACAAGAAACAACCTATTTCTACCTTTCTAAGGTATATATGCAGAAAAATAAAGTAGAAAAACATGTCAAATTTGAACATTTTTCATGGAAATCAACTCTGTCTCCAGCTACCTGGGTGTTTGAAGTTTATTTTAATTTAAGGCAGATGTCTAACTTGTAGGTTGTATCTTACTATTTTAGCATGGTTAGAAGGAGACTAGAAATCAAAATAGATTAGATATTCACTAAATATGATTGTTAGCTTACTTTTTTTCATAAAAACAAGAAATCACAAGCAGGACAGCTGTCTATTTGTTAATTAAAATGGTGTAAATCATAAAATAAACAAATAATTAGGATCAAATTTTAGAATCATTGATGATTGTTTTCAAATATGTGTGAGAAATGACTCAAGGAAATTGCCATAAGTTTCATAAAATTAGGTTAAACATTTTTAACCATGACTTTTTATGAAAATCAAAAGATGGGGGGGGGGGGGGTATACATGTAAGGATATTTCTAAGTGATGTGAAGCTTTTATCATGATTATATAATGTAGATGCATGTTGTATTGAATAAGGTTTCTTTTCAAAGGTGGTTGAACAACAATTGACCTCTAAAAGGTCAGGTAAAGATGTTTTACTATGGAGAACCCTGTAAATCTGTGTTTATTAATGGAAATTGGAAATGGGGGGTTCACTTAAATGGCCATATTTTTATTAAACCTCAATGGAATTTGCAATATGTAGTATTCTTTTTCTCAGAATTGCATTAGCTTTCTTATTCTAAGACAAACCGTCTTTTCATAAAATGTTAGTGTACTAATTGCAGTTAAAGGTACATGTACAAGGAATAGTTTCGGATAAAGAACCGTCAATATTTTTGTAAAATTGATAGTGACTGTACGTGAAGATTTACCAGTGTTGCGTAGATTCATGAAATGAACTTTCAGCTTTACTTCCGACATTAACGGAAGACCCACTCGTTGCTTTGCAACGAGCTTTGCTCTAGTTTTTTTTTTTATCCGCAAATTTTGTGTAGGCCATTTCTCGTACATTTGTTGTCTGATTGTTATGAAACTTTCAGGGTATGTAGACAATGTTAATATCTAGGGACGTTTTTTTCAAATTTTTAAAATTCACTTCCGGTTATGAGTTATTGCCCTTTAATTGAAAATTGGGGGGTCTTTTGTCCAGAGTTGATCTAGGGAACTACAAAAGATAGTTGCATGAAATTTAGCAGAATTGTTGGTAACATTTTATAGTTTTGCTGGCATGAAGATTTTGGCAAAATGTTTTTTAGTTTTTAAGCTATTTGCCGGTAAAGTTTAAGGTTTTGGGGGGTCTGAAATTTTGTTGCTTTTTGTATAATAACCTTTAAACTAAAAATAATTTGTTAATACATATAGAACAAAAGTTGTTAAGAATAACGAGAGCTTTCATTTAAAATTAAGAAAAAAGGGCTGGCCCCTATAATTAGGGGTCAGCAGCTCATACACGTATTTTTCTGATAGCAAAAATCGTTATCATTTTATGAAAAAAAATTAATTCAGTTATTGTTAACATATTAAATAATGTCATTTGGTATCAAATTTAAAAAGTTCTGTGCCCTATTTTTTTCAAATTTCATAAAACAAATATGTGTGAATCGTACATGAACGAGTTAATTTGTCTACATAGACACACAAGCGAACAAATGCCGTTTTAAGGCCCAGGCATTTACTGCATTACATTGTGTTGCGTCTTAGATAAATTGTTGTGATTCAATTTCATTTTTTTTTCATCTAGGCTATATCATTTATGAATTCAACTACTTTTTTAACACGTTCTAATCGGCCACGCAGAACAAATGTTTGCAATGTTTGTCGCGGACCCGCGAATGTAAACAGTAACGAACGGCATTGTAGAAAAGAGAGAGCGTAATGCAGAAGATAAGTTGTGCATTTTTCGGTTTACACATGCATTTTCAAGTTACTGTGAAACAGATGAACATGCACAGGGAACAATACTACATATTTGTATAAGGAGGGATATATTCTCGTGTGAATCGTTTACGAGGAAATTCTGACAGCCACACTTCTGTCGACCATGCCGACGGATGTTTATGTTTCCATTGATCAGCCGTTGATAAGCTACGAGTAATAAAGGGGAAAAGATGGACATTAAAGTGTGTGATCTATGTGGATGTTACTGAAGAAGGTGAGGCTTTTTATTCCTTTTAAAGTTTCTTGTCTATAGTGGTTAAAATGTCAGCATGTTAACTGGTTAACATTTAGTCTATAGATGTACATGTAAGTACGTGCACACTGTCACTGATGTATGTTATTTTTCTAGTCCAGACGATATAAATCCTTTTAACAGAATTGAATCCCAAATGTTGTACCTTTCACTTGTTTTTTTCTCCTTTTTACCAGAATTTTGTGTAAATTACAATTCAATTTGTTGACAAAATCCACATGTGGCGAAAGTCATACATACAGTATACAAATATACATGTAGTTGGTACTGTACATAGATTTTCTTATGATATGTCCATCGCGTATGAATTTACAAATATATCTTGATGATTTGACATCTGCTGGGTTAAGAATTTTATAAGAATTACAGAGTTAGATGTTTTGTTATGGAGTGGGTGTTTGTTTACTAACGTGTAATTTTTACATTGTTTACTGGATGTTTAGACTTGCTCGAGGTTCATTGGTGACTGGAAAGGATGACCAAATTTATCTATTTAAAAAAAAATTAGATTGTGAATTTTCAACTCAAAATTCAAAGCAGGGTCTAATTAGAAACATATGATCATATTCTTGTGCGGAAGACTCCAAATGTAGACATAAATACCCTGTAGACATACATGTAACATCAAGTAAATAAAATTGTATACTTCAGACTTCAGAGTTAAAACATGACTAAAAAGTCTTTAATATTTTTATGATGCCGATCAATGTATCATTAGAGAGGTTTAGCAGACCAACGGGTAACCGGTACATGTACTTGTACATGTAGTTTACAAGTTAGAACTATGCGTACCACTCTACCAGTTCACATAATTTTTCTTGTTTAGCAGTTTTGATATGTACTTGAATTGTCCTTGTTAATGTTTAAAATGTAATTTTTCATTTATATTCTCTTTTTTTAATCTGACTACTGGCAGTACTGGCATGCCAGCAGTTCTTGTCAAGGACCATTTCTCGCTGGTGCAATGTTACATCATATTTTCGTATATAATTTTATGTGTTGATAAAATGACGTAACAATGCACTGATGAAAAATGGTACTCAACGATAACTGATCGCAAGCCAATATTGATTAATTACAGACAAAAACTGAAGGTTGCAAGTGTTATTTTTTATTGAACACCATTGTTTAAAATAACTTTTTATATATGTGACGGTCAGACCGGTTTAAATACCAGTGTTCAGTTGGTAGAGCACCTGACTAGAGATTCAGGGGGACCAGGTTTAATTCCTGGTTTGGTCCTTCATTATTTCTCCCATCCTGTTACAATATTAAGGCTTGGACGTTTCTGTACTTAGCCGATTCGGTACATATCACTATACATGAGATGCGATACGATACATATCACGATACATTGCAACTAAATGAAAACATGAACAAGGGTTAAAAATTTATTCAATCTGTCGATGTATTACCGCATGTCCAAAGTTATTTTGATATATTTAAAATGAGCGTTGCACAATTTACAAATTACTTAAGTCTCATATACACTACTTTTTCATTAACAAGTAATCCAAAAGTTGTCCACACTCCAGATTTAGCTTCCTAACAGGTTTGACAACTTTACGAGGTTTTCCGCCATCTTTGTACTTTCATATTAGGCGCGCAGACTAAAAATAGCCGATATATGAAGCTCAGATATTTTTGGAAAATAAAAAAAAGTCCGCATAGGTATCGTAATGTATTAATGGTAAATGTAACAATCCAAATATCGTCAAAATAAATACCGTGGTGCATCGGTGGATCGTTCCATCCCTATACAATATTGGTGTTGTAACCAACCCCTGGAACTGACAGGTTAACTCCTGCCAGGGGAAGAGCCAGGGGTGATCTTTGAGGGTGAAGATCATTTAAAGACATATATATCTACCATGCAAGTAAATGATATTTACTAAAACTTCCAATTTATGACGCACGAAATATACGCTACTTTTATAAAGATTGACATACATGTAATGTAACACATTCTGTGAAAAATAATCTATTAAAAATTCTTCATTAAGTTTACTCATACATGTTTTATGCTTATTACACATAGTATTGTTTTTAAAAAATGTAATTTAAAAGAAAAGAAACCAAAACCCTCGCCAAATTTATTTGCAAAATAAAAACCCGGTAGAATTGATAAAACATGGTATACCAGAAGGAAATACATGTACTTTGACGCTGTTCAGATGGGTAATATTCCTTTGTAATTTTCGAATTGAAATGCTTGACTGTTGCACTACAAGAAATAAACTCAGCTCTCTCTCTCTCTCAAACTCTCTCTCAATCTAATAAGTGTCTATACCTAAGAATTTTTTTTAATATTATATTATGACTTGATATGCAAATTTTTGATCCTGTACTGCCTAAATGTTATGTCATGTATTGGGATATGTAATACTTATTACACTGCATGGTCAGTGTATTTTTTCCAGAAATAATATGCATATGTTAATGTAAACACAGCTATTACTAGTACATGTATGTAAAAACAGCTAATTATTTTTTTTTTTATTTCAGCTCAAAACGAACTCTTGTTCCGACATGGCACCACATTGCTTTTACCTGTTGATTCTTGTGGGTCAACTCTTGAGATTAACCTGTCACCTCTATCCACATGCATATTCCTTGTGTTCTACAGACTTTTTACCGGTAATTCAAATTAAATCGGATAATGCATGAACAATAATGGAACTTTATGAAAGCATCATCCCATGTTGTGGTTTGTGTTTGATAAGAAATTATGAAAAACAAAATTAAGGCTATTTAAAGAAATTCATAATTGTTGTGAAAATTTGTTTTTCAATAAAAGTATGCAATTATGTTTCCTTTATTTTTTATTTTATAAAGGTATTTAGATGTGTTTACATAATTGAACCCCCCCCCCCCCACCCCACCCCATCCAATTGTCTGCATTAAGATTACATTTAGGATATGTAAATGTACATTTGACTTTGAAATAACATCTGCTATGATAATTACTTTTGAAATGAACAAGAAACAACCTATTTCTACCTTTCTAAGGTATATATGCATAAAAAAAGGAAAAAAACATGTCAAATTTTGAACATTTTTCATGGAAATCAACTCTGTCTCCAGCTACCTGGGTGTTTGAATTTTATTTTAATTCAAGGCAGATATCTAACTTGTAGGTTGTATCTTACTGTTTTAGCATGGTTAGAAGGAGACTAGAAATCAAAATAGATTAGATATTCACTAAATATGATTGTTAGCTTACTTTTTTTCATAAAAACAAGAAATCACAAGCAGGACAGCTGTCTATTTGTTAATTAAAATGGTGTAAATCATAAAATAAACAAATAATTAGGATCAAATTTTAGAATCATCGATGATTGTTTGCAAATATGTGTGAGATATGACTCAAGGAAATTGCCATAAGTTTCATAAAATTAGGTAAAACATTTTTAACCATGACTTTTTATGAAAATCAAAAGATGGGGGGGGGGGGTATACATGTAAGGATATTTCTAAGTGATGTGAAGCTTTTATCATGATTATATAATGTAGATGCATGTTGTATTGAATAAGGTTTCTTTTCAAAGGTGGTTGAACAACAATTGACCTCTAAAAGGTCAGGTAAAGATGTTTTACTATGGAGAACCCTGTAAATCTGTGTTTACTAATGGAAATTGGAAATGGGGGGTTCACTTAAATGGCCATATTTTTATTAAACCTCAATGGAATTTGCAATATGTGGTATTCTTTTTCTCAGAATTGCATTAGCTTTCTTATTCTAAGACAAACCGTCTTTTCATAAAATGTTAGTGTACTAATTGCAGTTATAGGTACATGTACAAGGAATAGTTTCGGATAAAGAACCGTCAATATTTTTGTAAAATTGATAGTGACTGTACTTGAAGATTTACCAGTGTTGCGTAGATTCATGAAATGAATTTTAATGTTTATCAATAGTTAATGGGATGTCTCTTGTTGGAATTGGTAAGGCCTAAAAAAAAAATAGTGTGTTTAGGGTAACACTAATGAAAAAATTAGGTTAGGTAGGTGGGGATTTTTTTTTATTTTATCTATTTTTTTTGCCTGAATCCCAAGAATGTTTGTTTGTTTCATATTTAAAAACGTATTTTTTATTGGAAATAAGATAAAATTCACAGTCGGATAAAATCAGGCATCTAAAAATGGGAGGATCGGGCCATTTTTGTAGGTTAGGTCGGGTTACCCGAAACACACAACTTTTTTTTTTTAAGGCCTAAGCAATATTAAGGCCCCTAATTTTAAGTACATGAGAAGCAGTAATAAATTGTGAAACTTGCGGCTTTGACTGTTGTGTTGACTTTACACAGTGAAATTGAAGGTTACAAACTGGAGGTTATATAACATGAAATGGAGGTGGATGGGATATTATATGCCTATTTAGTATCTACTGGGTATGAGGACAATAGCAAGTTTATTGTCCCTCAAGACAGCAACTATTTCATGAGGCAAAGCCAAGGGAAATAGTTGCTGTGGGGTGGGACAATAAACTTGCTATTGTCCAGATAGTCAGTTAATTGGTATATTATTGTACCGAAGAAAACTTTATTTGTCAGCGATGCAGAATTTCTTGATGATAAACAAATTAGAGTTATCAAACTTTGTATTTAATGCGGTGATCTGATTAGGTCAGAGGTGTTCCGAGTTTAAAAAGGAGGGAAATCAAATTCTGCTGATGAATGGTTTTGATGACTATTCACCATGGGCAGATACCATGGATACTATTTCAAATTAGATAGAAAGCAAGTTTGTGTGGGCGCCTTCTAGTGATCAGTTTGTCCGTCTGTCCATCCGAGATCGCTTGACCGGAGCATAGCTTCTCTCCCCTTGGCCCAACCTGGCTCATACCTCATCCACAGGGTTCCTTTGGGTTAAGGATGTGCAGTGACCTTGAACCATGTTGTTAGGTATAAGGTTAAGGTCATAGTAGAATTACATATATAAAATCCTTGTCTGGGGCATATCTTCTCTCCCTTTGGTCCAATCTGGCTAATACTCACAGACTGTCTCTATTGTTAATCGATGTGCAGTGACATTGCATGAAATTTCTAGGTAAAGGGTGAAATATCATATCGGATCATGCAAAAATCCTTTTTTCAGAGCATATATACTTTCTACTAACCCCTATAGGGCTCAGACTTCACATAAGCAGAGCTTTTGAGTAAAGGGTGTGTAGTGACCTTGAACCTATTTTCAAGGTAAACTGTGAAGGTCATAGCAGAATTATATTTAAAAAATCCTTGTCTGGAGTACATCTTCTCTCCCTTTGCTCCAATCAGGCTCATACTTCACCCACATGATGCCTTTGATCAAAGGATATGCAATGACCTCTAATGATATTTGTAGATCAAGTGTCAAAGTCATATCAGATCACACAAAAATCCATATTTTAAGAGCATATATATACTCTCCTTTTAGCCCCTAATTGGCTAATATTTTGCCTAAACAGAGCTTATTGGTTTATGGCGTGCAGTGACCTTGAACCATGTCAATGTGAAGGTCATAGCAGATCTTAATAAAATTAGTTTTAGACAGTAGAATATTTCCCGGATATGCTTAATCTTGGTCAGATTGAACAAAAATGCCTATATGTTAGGGGCAATGAAATTGAATTAGAAGTTCTATGCCAGCTGGAATAATTTCAAGTTATAGGTCAAGGTCAAAGCAAAATTCTCTAAAATAACATCAGCGGGGCCCTTTGAAATGTTCACCATTTCAATGTTGTCTGGTTCATAGTAATTTTAAATAAAAATATTCACAGAGGAATAATAAAATTAAGTAAACTATACATCGATAAGTTTCTGACAATTGATGATGCAACAAGCGCATAGTACGAAAGGTCAACCCTTTGAAAAGCAATGTAGAGGAAATGTTGCTCGGAATTATGTTTTAAACAAAATTGATTTTTTACGGAAATTTTAATTTTGCTTTCTGGGTCAAGAAATTAGATGTGAGTTCCAGATAAAGTAAACTTTTACCTAAAATGAAGTCAAATTTGTTAAGTCGTACTTAAACGCATTCTGATTTTTTTGTTAACTCGGTCTTGAAATGGTTATTTTTTTTGTTAATTTGTACTTAAAACCATTCGGATTTTGTTAAGTCATACCAAGAATCATTCGATTTTTAAAATCTTTTTTGTACTTAAGTTACTTTTGTCATTAGATTAAGAACACTGCTTCTTAGAGGTACTTCTAGCATTACTTTCGACATCAGCGGAAAACCCACTCGTTGCTTTGCAACGAGCTTTGCTCTAGTTATTATTATTATTATTATTATTTTTTTCCACGAATTTTGTGCACGCGATTTCTCGAAAACTATTCGGCCGATTTCGACCATTTTTTCTCAGATGATTGCCAGTGGTCATAATTCTAGAAGTTTTTTTAAATTTTGAAATCGGCACTTCCGGTTCCGATTTACGGCCGATTTTGTAAGTTTTTACGACTAATTTTGTGCAGACATAAACTCAGAGACTATCAGAGATAGGAATATGAAATTTTCAGGATAGGTAGACCATAGGTTGAAGTTGTGCACAATGTAGTTTTTTGGCGCCAGTGGCGCCATTTCTATGAGCTCGCCTAGGCTCGAAAATTGGGTACGAATTTGAATCAAATTTTTCATACGTTTTGATCTGTATCTTTTTATGAGTTGATATTTTGTTAAAACATATATAACAAAAGTGGTAGATAATCAAAAGTTCTTTTCAACAAAATCAAGAAATAGGGGCTGGCCCCTTAAATAAGGGGCCAAGACACTCATAAACTCTATTACAGGTAACTTAAAAACGATAAAGATTTTGTAATGCATTATAGAAGCAAAGTTGTTGATTGTACCAATATCTATTAAAAAAAATCATTGCCACACCCATTTATTACGTAATTAGGGATTTTTAGGGGCCAAAGTACTTAAACTTTGACGAAAAATAACTAGAGAAGTATACATATTTTGTTAGACATCATACAAGAGAAAATGTTTGAAAAAATGATTTAAATTGATTCCACTTATCAAAACACGAATTTATGTCCCCATTAAGGATCTAGAGGACTGGCCCCTAAAATATTCAATCATTTGTATCTCAAAAGTGATCAACAATTTTAGATGGATGTAAGAACAAAAAATATTAGTATTCATGAGACCTTTCGTATAAAATCAAGAAAAAGGGGCTGGCCCCTTAAATAAGGGGCCAAAAGACTCCTAAACTCTATTACAAGTAACTTAAAAACGATAAAGATTTTGTAATGCATTATAGAAGCAAAGTTGTTGATCGTACCAATATCTATTTGAAAAAATCATTGCCACGCCCATTTATTACGTAATTAGGGATTTTTAGGGGCCAAAGTACTTAAACTTTGACGAAAAATAACTAGAGAAGTATACATATTTTGTTAGACATCATAGAAGAGAAAATGTTTGAAAAAATGATTTAAATTGATTCCACTTATCAAAACACGAATTTCTGTCCCCATTAAGGATCTAAAGGACTGGCCCCTAAAATATTCAATCATTTGTATCTCAAAAGTGATCAACAATTTTAGATGGATGTAAGAACAAAAAATGTTAGTATTCATGAGACCTTTCGTATAAAATCAAGAAAAAGGGGCTGGCCCCTTAAATTAGGGGCCAATAGACTCCTAAACTCTATTACTCATACCTTAAAAATGATCAAGATTTTGTAATGCATTATAGAAGCAAAGTTGTTGATAGCAGCAATATCTGTTTGTAAAACTCATTTCCAAACCCATTGATGACGTAATTAGAGATTTTAGGGGACTAAAATCTTAAATCTTTAATGTGCTGTATGTTAAAAAGCAAAACTCTTTGTTAAGCATTTTAAAGGATATTGACACTCGTATACATTATCTAAAAGGAGGTGGTTGAGGGAGAATTCTGAAATTTCATTGATATTTTAATCGAATCGTTTTAAAATTGAACGGAAGACCTACTCGTTACTCGTAACGAGATCGTATCTAGTTATTATTATTATTTTTTTCCACGAATTTTGTGCACGCGATTTCTCGAAAACTATTCGGCCGATTTCGACCATTTTTTCTCAGATGATTGCCAGTGGTCATAATTCTAGAAGTTTTTTGAAATTTTGAAATCGGCACTTCCGGTTCCGATTTACGGCCGATTTTGTAAGTTTTTACGACTAATTTTGTGCAGACATAAACTCAGAGACTATCAGAGATAGGAATATGAAATTTTCAGGATAGGTAGACTATAGGTTGAAGTTGTGCACAATGTAGTTTTTTTGCGCCAGTGGCGCCATTTCTAGGAGCTCGCATAGGATCGAAAATTGGGTACGAATTTCGAATCAAATTTTTCATACGTTTTGATCTGTATCTTTTTATGAGTTGATATTTTGTTAAAACATATATACCAAAAGTGGTAGATAATCAAAAGTCCTTTTCAACAAAATCAAGAAATAGGGGCTGGCCCCTTAAATTAGGGGCCAAGAAAGTCATAAACTCTATTACGAATAACTTAAAAACGATAAAGATTTTGTAATGCATTATAGAAGCAAAGTTGTTGATCGTACGAATATCTATTTGAAAAAATCATTGCCACGCCCTTTTATTACGTAATTAGGGATTTTTAGGGGCCAAAGTACTTAAACTTTGACGAAAAATAACTAGAGAAGTATACATATTTTGTGAGATATCATAGAAGAGAAATTGTTTGAATAAATGATTTAAATTGATTCCACTTATCAAAACACGATTTTTCTGTCCCCATTAAGGATCTAGAGGGCTGGCCCCTAAAATATTCAATCATTTGTATCTCAAAAATGATCAACAATTTCACATGGGTGTAAGAACAAAAAATATTTGTATTCTTAAGACCTTTTCACACAAATCAAGATAAAAGGGGCTGGCCCCTTTTTTAGGGGCCAAGGCCTTCGTAAACTCTATTACAAGTAACTTAAAAACGATTAAGATTTTGTAATGCATTATAGAAGCAAAGTTGTTGATCGTACCAATATCTATTTGAAAAAATCATTGTCACCCCCATTTATTACGTAATTAGGGATTTTTAGGGGCCAAAGTACTTAAACTTTGACGAAAAATAACTAGAGAAGTATACATATTTTGTTAGACTTCATAGAAGAGAAAATGTTTGAAAAAATGATTTAAATTGATTCCACTTATCAAAAGACGAATTTCTGTCCCCATTAAGGATCTAGAGGGCTGGCCCCTAAAATATTCAATCATTTGTATCTCAAAAGTGATCAACAATTTTAGATGGATGTAAGAACAAAAAATGTTAGTATTCATGAGACCTTTCGTATAAAATCAAGAAAAAGGGGCTGGCCCCTTAAATTAGGGGCCAATAGACTCCTAAACTCTATTACTCATACCTTAAAAATGATCAAGATTTTGTAATGCATTATAGAAGCAAAGTTGTTGATAGCAGCAATATCTGTTTGTAAAACTCATTTCCAAACCCATTGATGACGTAATTAGAGATTTTAGGGGACTAAAATATTAAATCTTTAATGTGCTGTATGTTAAAAAGCAAAGCTCTTTGTTAAGCATTTTAAAGGATATTGACAATCGTATACATTATCTAAAAGGAGGTTGTTGAGGGAGAATTCTGAAATTTCATTGATATTTTAATCGAATCGTTTATAAAATTAAACGGAAGACCTACTCGTTACTCGTAACGAGATCGTATCTAGTTATTATTATTTTTTTTTCCAAATTTTGTGCACTCGATTTCTCGAAAACTATTCGACCGATTTTCAACATTTTTTTCACAGATGATGAGTCATCATCTGAATTTTATATGTTTTTGAAATTTTTGTTGTCGTCACTTCCGGTACCGATTTATCGACCATTTTGTAGTTTTTTACGACCTATTTTGTGCAGAGCTGATCTCAGAAACTATCAGATATATGACTATGAAATTTTCAGGATAGGTAGTCTATAGTCTGAAGTTGTGCACTATTATTTTGTTTTACGCCATTGGCGCCATTTCTTGTTGCTCGCCTGGGCACGAAAATTGAGTACGAATTTTCATTCAAAAATTTCAAACGTTTTGATCTGTATCTTTTTATCAGTCGATATTTTGTTAAGATATATATAACAAAAGTAGTAGATAATCATAAGTTCTTTCCAACGAAATCAATAAAAAGGGGCTGGCCCCTTTTTTTAGGGGCCAAGGCACTCGTAAACTCTATTACATATAGCTTAAAAACGATAAAGATTTTGTAATGCATTATAGAAGCAAAGTTGTTGATCGTACCAATATCTTTTAGAAAAAATCATTGCCACGCCCATTTATTACGTAATTAGGGATTTTTAGGGGCCAAAGTACTTAAACTTTGACGAAAAATAACTAGAGAAGTATACATATTTTGTTAGACATCATAGAAGAGAAAATCTTTGAATAAATGATTTAAATTAATTCCACTGATCAAAACACGAATTTCTGTCCCCATTAAGGATCTAGAGGGCTGGCCCCTGAAATATTCAATCATTTGTATCTCAAAAATGATCAACAATTTTACATGGGTGTAAGAACAAAAATGTTTGTATTCTTAAGACCTTTTCAAAGAAATCAAGAAAAAGGGGCTGGCCCCTTTTTTTAGGGGCCAAGGCACTCGTTAACTCTATTAAAATTAACTTAAAAACGATAAAGATTTTGTAATGCATTATAGAAGAAAAGTTGTTGATCGTACCAATATCTATTCGAAAAAATCATTGCCACGCCCATTTATTACGTAATTAGGGATTTTTAGGGGCCAAAGTACTAAAACTTTGACGAAAAATAACTAGAGAAGTATACATATTTTGTTAGACATCAAAGAAGAGAAAATGTTTGATTAAATGATTTAAATTGATTCTACTTATCAAAACACGAATTTCTGTCCCCATTAGGGATCTAGAGGGCTGGCCCCTAAAATATTCAATCATTTGTATCTCAAAAGTAAACATCAATTTCAGATGGATGTAAGAACCAAAAATGTTAGTATTCATGAGACCTTTCGTATAAAATCAAGAAAAAGGGACTGGCCCCTAAAATTAGGGGCCAATAGACTCCTAAACTCTATTACTCATACGTTAAAAATGATCAAGATTTTGTAATGCATTATAAAAACAAAGTTGTTGATCGCAGCAATATCAGTTTGTAAAACTCATTTCCAAACCCATTGATGACGTATTTAGAGATTTTAGGAGACTAAAATCTTAAATCTTTAATGTGCTGTATGTTAAAAAGCAAAACTCTTTGTTAAGCATTTTAAAGGATATTGACAATCGTATACATTATCTAAAAGGAAGTGGTTGAGGGAGAATTTTGAAATTTCATTGATATTTTAATAGAATCGTTTAAAAAATTGAACGGAAGACCTACTCGTTACTCGTAACGAGATCGTATCTAGTATTAAAAGAATATTTAATATTTTGTTTACGACAGTAGATAAACAAGTCGGTGGTCGGGGTACCCGGCGCAGCCATGAACTCGGAGATTAAACAACTTAAACATCTACTTTATAAGTGTCCGTAGAATTACAGTTAATGATAAAAGAAATCAAATTAAATATGTTCATTTTGCTATTCTTTGCGACTAACTGTTGATTAAGTTTCACTGATGTTCGAGTTGAAATACGGATATGGTGCACATATATTTACCAAACAATAAAAATCTGACAACGACTTTACATTGAATTTTAACGTCAAGGCGGCGCAACGAAAACCATTAAACTGGTGGAAATCTCAGAAGAAGACCTTTTAAAGCCACGCAAAAGCGTAAAAAACTATACGATGACAAGACAAGGTATAGAACTTCAGTTCATCATATTTTTTTTTCACTGATTGTTTAACTAGAATTAGGCCAAAGGGATTAATTAACAACTTTTGACACACTAACTGTTGTCAACAGTTTTAAAATATGTAAAAAATGACTGCAGGAGATATTCACAGTAATTAGACTTTTCGGATAAAAATAACTCGATTTTTCCCTAAAAAAAAACAAGAATGAGAGAAAATGTAAATGATGACATCTTGAAATTAAAACAAAAGATGAGAAATAATGAATAATTCTTTTTTCAGTTCGTTTGTAAGGTGTTTAAAACACGGGAGCAATAAGAAGCGTTAAAATGACGTTGCGAAAAGTTTGCGGTTGCGCCGGGTTACAGGACGAAGGCATGTTGGTCAGCTTACTAGGAATGATCTATTCATGCCATGAACAAGAAACTTTTCACATTGATAAACTCTATCCTGATTTACGTTTTGGTAAAATTTCAAGAGTTTATCTTTTTTACTAAAAGAATAAGAGAAAATGTCTCAATAATTTCCGAACAACCCTCGTATAGCGTAAGAAATTGTAAATTCATTGTTTTTATGTTATATACATGTATTCGTATTCTAATTCTAGAATTTGTCTTCAATATTGTGTTGTTCTTTGAGACTGAATCCGTGCCGCCATGCTGGATTGTTTGTAAACATAGGCACGTGCAATCTGCTAGCCTAGCCGCTATTTATATATATTGAACGTGGTATAACTACTGCTCATTGAATCCTGCAAACATTTTATGATATTTAAAACCAATTGTAAAAGTAAAGATACTTTGGAAGTTGAACAGACTTGTACGTACATGTATATATTAAGAATCTGGGGACTGAAGGGAAAAGCTAAATACTGGGGCTTTATTTTAAAGTGGAACAATTTTTATGGTTTATAAATATACATAAATGTTGAAGTCGAATCCGCTTGTAAACATTGCAATAAATGTTCATTTTCTTGGAGAGAAGTATCACAGAAATCTTGGTGTTTGAATTAAAATTTTAATTGGCGATAAAAATGTTCATAAGTCAAATTACTGAAACATGTAAAACAGCTTCAGTTATCAGAGGAAAATGCTAGAGTGTTATGAAGTGAAAGTCATTTTAAGACGGGGTCACGTGACCCCGTCTATTGGTTAACTGTCAGTCGAAGTCTCAAACCGGATGGCACGCGAAGAACACATGAATTGAGTCTACGCGAACGAAACTAGTTCAGAAACTTTTCATGCATTTCGATAAATATATGTTATAAAAACACGCATTAAATCGTTTTAAGTCCTCTATGTGTAAACCGAATTCTATAAAGAAAATAAACAAATAGCTTTATTGATCAAAATATTCTTGCTCGGGTTCAATAGTTGTAGTGTTTTGTTAAATGGAGTTACGTAACTGAATGCACAACGCCGCCAAAGATTCAGTTGGTGGACGAGCTCATAAAATCAATAAAAGAGGTTGAAGGTTGAATCGAGAGTAAAGTTCCCAAACGCAATGTGCCATTTTTGAAAAGTTGTGAATTTTAAAACCGAACTTTATGCGCAGGCCGAGGTTAAAATACACAGATGTCCTACATATTAAAAGGTGTTTCATTGGCCCCCAGTCAACACGCGTTATGACTGCTGTTCATCTCTAAAAATTGTACAAAGAAAATAAAAACAAGTCTGAATTTGCCTTCTCGTTCATTGTCTCTTTAGTTAGTTAAACTGAATTTAAATTTTGAACAATACATTGTAAGCAAAATCTATATAGATTATACATTTTGGGTGACCAATAGATTAATTGATATATACATGTACAATCTTATCGATTGAAGAACCAAGTTTAATGTTAATGTTCATGTTGTCCAGTTTAGTTGGAATATACAATCATGTAATTTGTTTTAATGTTATGAGACATTTTCTAAACTTTATAACGGACAAAACCAGTCATATTCATGATTTAAAAGAATTCTTTATCAATATCTTAATGCCTCTCATCAGAAACTCAGCTGATCTTTCTCCCATTGATAAATATCTCGCACCAATATTAAACCTATGAATTCAGAGATAACGCATGGTTGTTATGTTTTAAATTTTTAATTTATCGTGTGGTAGTACATGTAAATGAATAGGGCTTATTTCAATTTTAGGAAGATAAAAAGTAAGTTTTTATCGTAGTTTTAAAATCTGATTTACAAATCCTTTATTGTAGCTCCTTGAAAAATTTGAAATTAAATCGCTTTCGAAATTAAGTTCATTTTTCCAAGACACGCATTAAATTGTGCGTTTAATAAACGAGAGTGTTTTGAAAGGACAAAGATCCCTGAAATGACAATGTCCTACAACACTTGTTAATTTTACTGTTAAAAGCGTTAACTTTGCATATTTTAGAAATTTTAAAATCAAATAAATCTGAATTACTAGCTAAAATTAACAATTTACAATTTTCATATATAACAGCTTATCAGGAAAGGTCTATCCCAAAATATGACGTGATTCATTCACTTTTGGCTCCATTTTCTAGTTTTATAGATTTGAAAAGCAGATGACTCGATGATTTGGAGTATGATTTTTAATAAAAATTTCAGAAACGGTTATATCGTGTTTCGTGTAAATGATGCAAGAGTTTACACAAAATAGTAGTAAGTGGCGAACGAATTTATTTTCACTATTAATTCTATATGAATCGCTGCAAGAAAATCATGACTGGTAAGAAGGTCTAAAAAATCAAAATGGCTACCGCGACAAACTTTTTTTTATTGTTATAGTACTTGGAATAATCTTATTGTAAAAAAGAAATATTTCTAATGTCAGATGCTTGTGTTTGTTATCGGTATACACATTTTAACTTTTTTTCCTACAATTCAACAGTTTGAGAGTTTTCGGAGTTTTCATAAACATTGTATAACAGATACCGTCCGACTTATAGATTTTCCCTTTGATCACAAAATAAATAAATATAACGATATCAATTATATACCTAAATATAGTTGTTTTGATTTCCCAGTTAGTTGTAGTTTTTTAAAATTTTTCTTGGGGTCTTATTTTACATAATATACCGTTGTGTCAATTTTCTACAATTATGAAGAACAGTCCCGGTCGGGATGAGCAAAATTATGATAAAGTATCCGGCAATTGCAAAAAGCCGAACTTTAGCATTCTACATATAGATTGAAATAACTAATTCAAACTCAAAATTTTTGGAACATAATGGAGGAAAACGTGAACAATTACAAATTCAAACTTTCAAGACCCCGCCTTTCAGTACTCTCAGTACTTTGATTCTTTATCGAAGTTGAACAATTATCTTAAATATTCAAAAAGTTTCTTGGCAATCTTGGAGTTGAACGTAATTATTTCATATTGTTGATTGTGCTTGGAGCATTATAACTATGCTACATTGTCTTGGAGATGATTATATTAGAAATCTTGGAGTTTGAATTGAAATTTTAACTAGCGATCCGATGTTCTTGGAAGTGATACATTTTGAGACGTAAAATGACTTACAATTAATAACTCAAAAATATCCTTGGAGATAAAGCTTAGTATTCTGAAAAAAAATGCAGCATGTGGATTAAATGTTGAAATAAAAAATTGTGGATAAATCAATATTTATCTTTGGAGATAGAGCTTAGCATTCTAGGAAAAAAAATTCACCTTGTAGGTAAAATGTAGAAATGTAGACTTTTTGATAAAGATATAAAAAATTAGAAGCATTATATTCAAAAGTTGGGTTAGGAAATACATATTTAATATTGATGGAGCATGCAATGAACTTTAAAATCTTGTGTAAAGGTGATTTTAATCAAAATTCTGACGTTTTTCCATTGCTATCAAGAGGTAAACAGTGTGTATCCATTTGTTTAACATATGTTCATTAACGTACGTTAAACACACGTGGTACTTAAATCACGTTAAACGTACGTGAGGTCACATACGTATCACACATGTTTAACGTATGTGAAACGCATGTGGCACATGTTGCTGTGTATACTCAGTTCTAATCGTGGCTGTGGATTAGCACATTACATTTTGCTTGTGGAAGACAGTGCCATTGGCATATTTTATGATGGGCAAAAGTTTTACTTGTTTGATTCTAATGCTAGAGATGAAAATGGAAGAAGTTGTTCAAGCGGAACATGCATTTTAGGTGAATGTTCCTGTCTTGCAGATGTATGTTTTCATGTACGAAATGTGGTTAAGTCTTGTTGTCCTGTGCCATTGGAAGAATTGCAGTATGATTTGCATGTTTTTAAAGGAGCTCTTACTTTCAAAAGAAAGAAAAAAGATCCTAAGTAAGTGCAAACTCAAATCACCCCAAAACAAAGCAAAGGAAAACACTGATTGAAGAAACAAGTACAGAAAACCTTGAAACTCTGGAAAATGATTGCAATTCTGTTGTAGATGAAAATGGTTGCAATTTTGAAAAGATACAAAATAGATTTCGTGACAGTGTTAAATGGTCCATTATACATCCTGTACACAGACGTTTTTTAAACACTCTGTACAACGTGTAGATAGGACAAGGTTTAAACACACAGATGGTTTGCTAACATGTCTTACAGGATATAAAAGTGTTGATGATAAAGAATGGGTTAGTAGGAACTGCGTTGGTGCTATTTTGTTGGGGCAAATTCCAGCATGTTTAATTGCAAACGGATTAAAATTTCCCGAACTTCCAGATGAACTTAAACTAGCTCAACTGGAAGAACGTTTAGTAGCTCCAAGATTGACATTCATGCAGATCAGAGAAATGCCACGTGGAGGACTGCTGAGTTTAAAGGGAAATGTAGTTAATGTCCTGGCAAATGTAAACACCACCGTGAAAACATTATCAAGGATGCAGTGTGATGAAGATACAATTCTATTGAAATTTAAAAGGAAATTGGCATATAATTACCATATGGCATTTGAAAAGATAAGACCAAACAAAGTTTTTGATGCAGCAAAGTGGTTGGTAAACAACAGCATGTTATTAAAAAATGAAGGTATTTAAGTATAAGATTAAACATAAAAATAAAAATAATAAATGCTTATATATGCAACTTTTGTATCGAAACTAGCGATGTTGAATTTATTTTCCTTTAAAAACAAGAGACATGCAGCTCAAACATATATAACAGTATTGTTTATTTTCAATATTTCAAAATGAAACTAGCTGGTTTTGTAAGTCATATTTTCCTGTTCCATATAATATGTACATGCACATCTTGTGAACCTTTTAAGCTATTTCACTAAAACTTCTTCAATTTTGTATTAAATTTTTGTGTTGTATATATACTAGTAGACAATGCACGTTGGGTTGTATTTATAAACAATGCAAACTATTTCATGTCATGCATTCTAATTGTCTGATGTTTACAACGAGCTTTCTTTAAAATGTCTCTTGTTTACCCCCTCATTATCAACTAACACACATTTCATAAAACTTTAATTCGTCCATTCCAGTATTTGTTTATTGTCTTGTATCATTGAATTTGTTTTTGTTCTTAAACTAATTTTAATAAATGCTTAAAGATATGTTATATATATTAAGCATGACTGAAAACTGATCTGTAACCATAAGTTATATGCTATTTTATAATTCACCGATGCCAAATATCATACATCCTTCATTGCAATATGTGATAAAAGTGGTCATTCTAAGCACATGTATTTTAAAAATTTTTATTGCAGTTGTTGTTTCTTCTCATAAACTAATTCAGAAGCAGACATTTCTAGTTCACAATTTATGCAACTTTTTGTGAATACATTTTTTTCACAATATTAATGGTCCTTTTTTCATTCGATATCTGCTTATTAACCATATAAACCAGCAAATTATTTTCATGTGTTTTAAAACAACGAATAAAACAAAAATATTAAGAAAAACAGAAAGTTAAATATATCAATCATGAAAAGAACTATTCCATCAAATTTTTATTAAATTGCATTAGTTTGATACCAAAGATGTTGAAACAGTTAAAAGCCTGGCTGTCAGTACTTTCAGTACTTTGATATTAAAACCTAGAATTGAGAGCAAGTGAACAGGGTACGTTCAGTGTAGTTGCAATATTTTATAAAATCATTTGTCATGCTAAAAAAATATTAGATAGTCAGAAGACATAGTTACGGTCGGAAGGACAGTTCAGGACTTGTTGGAGAGTCATCGATAAAAATGATCGAGCATTAAATAATCCAGTATACTAATAAATCTATCACAAAAAGAGGAATTACTTTATGAAATTTTTTTTTATAAGAAACGTGAACAGGGCATCGTGGTCAATCTTTGATAAAGAGCAAAGTTACAAGTTGCGGCGATTATCCTCACCTTACGCTTTAAAAGACATATCATCTTCAGAAGTAATTATCATAATGCATGGGAATTTTCAGATCTGAATTGAAATAGATGGATGCCTGAAGCACGAGATGTTGTAACTGTTCGCCGATTTTTTACGATTTTATCTGTGACATTAGTTTTGGATTAACCCTCTTATCTGGGTATATCCCTCTAACTATTTTTAGAATCGGTAGGACAACAAAGTAGTGCCTATAAGCAAAATAGTTCCTATACTTGCAGAGTATATATACATTTATTGGGACATCTTAAATCAAAATGCTTAATACATGTCAGAAAAGAGGATTTGCAATTTTATATGCAAGTGTCAAAATTGAATTATCATTGAAAGAAAAGAATTGAAATTGTTTGATGTACACCCTTTCCAAAACTGTGAAATTCCTTACTTTTACTTTCATTTTCAGAGTTTTTCAATACAGACGCATTTTGCCGGAAAACGAATCTGACTTCACACCACGAAATTTTAACAGGAAAGATACAATTTAATGAGCTTTCATTCAAAAGGTCCCTCGATGCTAACCGGACCGGAGCTATGAACCCTATCGTTAACATTACCGCCTATGGAAAATGCATTAGTTGACTTTATCTATTCGATATAACGATTTGTTCATACCCTTGTTTATTTGTCTTCGGAAAGTTAAAATAAAAGCTAATACTTTGAAGGATAATTATTCATTGCAGTTGTATTCAAAGATAAGATATAACCAAATGCACAAACCCGTCTTGAATCACAAATATTATAATAAATTTCGAGCTTCAATTGTTTTATTAATAAATTCACGGCTTCGGTGATTTATTAAACTGTTAGAAATAATGAAGAAACTGCAAAAAATAAGTTCATGCTGTTAATAAGAGTTTTCCCTCCATTTGTATACCAGAACTGTTAACAATCGGTTAATTTAAATGGGAATGGTCACGATTTTGGTCAAAAATTATTTTTCCAATTTTAATATCTACAATGCTTTAAAAAGGCATTTTTAATAGGCAACCGAAATTTGAGTCTCATTTGTTGAGTTATAAGCGATTTACAGAGCCTGAAATTCTTCGCTATGTAAACAAAGCGTTTGTTCACATTTTGAACGTTGAAGGAAAGATTTCAGTTTTAAACCTAAAACGAATGTGTTAAACGTTAGGAATTGTATATCCATGCTTAAAATGAATAAAAAGACAAATAAGCTTGAAAAAGATTTTTTACTGCTATATGGAACCGATGTTAACAAAAACAGGACACGAGCCTTTTTTTAATGACAAAGAATTGTGAGCCCTGTATCTTGCTTATAACTCTACAAATGACTCTCAAATTTAATTTGATCATTCGAAATGCATTTCTAAAGCATTGTAAATAATAAAAACGTAAAAATAAAATTTGACCAAAATCGTGACCATGCCCGATTAAGGTAATTTAACATTCGGTTTTAAACATGTCAGTCACTTTCGGTTTTGTTGGTATTTTCTTAGCCTCTGGTTGATCTAGTTTTTTGCAAGCAGAACACATTGAATCGCGAAATATTTCAAAGTTATTCATAGAACCATATTTATCTTTTTCTTTCAGATATTGAGAATATAATTTTTCACTAGATCCAATTTCTTTAAGTTTTTTTGCCAATGTTTCCGGAGAGGTATAATCTAGAGCGTTTATGAAAGTTCCCGTTGGTAAATATTCACTTGCTTGGGATGGACCATTTACAACCGGTATAATGCTCATATTGTATTCATATAAGTTAAATACTTTTTCTGTGGAGTAATCTCTACAAATATTATTCTCGAAGGAGAAATAAAACTTATAATCCCTGGAGAAATTCTTCAAACATTCATTCATTGCTGGAGTTCGAACCCCACACTTTTTCTTCCCACACGATCCAAACGTGTCAATATCAATGTACTTCTGCAACTTTTCGATGTATTCTTTACGACGAGATGGAACAGGGCAGTGACCAGACATCCAAACACCGAATTTTGTTTTCTGACGAAAAACCTCAGAATAATTTCTTTCTATACTTTTGTCCAGTCTTATGATTTTACCATACGGTCTTGAAACGTCAGCATCTCTACGATAAGACATGATCCATTCGAATTTATAGTCCCAGGCGGTATTTGGCTTATGTGTGAACGCTTTGTTTTCCAGAGTATTGAAAATCCAGACCTGTGATTCAATCTTCACAGGAGGAGTTCTTGGCAAAGTCGAGTGTGTGAAGATTACTCCACCACTTTTATTTAGATCAGAATTAACGGTTGATAATATACAGGTAGATCCAACATTTTTACACTGGTTCGCTCGAAAATATGTCGCTGAAGACTTTAAATAAAATGGAAGGTTGTACCACAAGATTACCAGGGTTTTGTTATTCATGGAATATGTTTCACCATTAGATGAAGTGGTGTGTGTTTCACTCATTACTATCTTCTTTATATGTGGATGAACATCAGTGGAATATATTTCTTCTGACAATGAAAAATATTCCAGAATAAAAACAAGAAGCAGACCCGTAATACCAAACAAAAGGAATGCTATGTTTGTAGGCTTCATTTTCGAAGAACCTAAATGAAAACATGAAATGTGAATTATCTATTAGATATTTTCAATAAATATTGCTCATGGTCATCTACACAGCTAATAAAATGAAAAGATAATTCATTCGTCAAACAAACATAACCATATGCATTTAAGCATTAAATTTTTCCTTGTAAAGGTAAGTTTGTTATGAGAATACATGTAAACATTATAGTTGTAATCGATTGCTGATTATCCATCTTAAAGTGGTATGGGACACTTCCATATTGTGACGCTTTTACTGCAAATCTGTACGTCATGAGTTCGAATCTTACGATGGCTTTTAATTTTACCATTTCAAAAATTAAAAAGAAAGAAAACATTTTTTGGTCAAATAGTGTAAAATTTGAAAAAATCTAAAACGGTGAGAGATTTTTGATACCAATGTGCTTTTATCCACACCAATATGGACAGGTATCTCATACCACCTTAATCTGGAAATTGGTGATAAAGTTATTATAATTTAAGGTACTCTCGTGCACGAGTTTTCAAGTTCATTAAGATGTAAACATTATTCACCCTTGCTTCATCGTGAAGCTATCTTTTTTCTCTTGTTCACATCGAAGACTCAATTTTGAAGGTACATGTATAAATATCTTCGTCTTTTAAGGTTATCTTATAGTTGTTTCAAGTTTTAAAAAAAGGTTTGTTTGACACAAATTTCTTATTCTTGATCAGGTTAGATTAGTATTCCAATAAATGAAAGTGAGAATTGAGAAGACGGGACTTTTTTTCGGGCAGATCCTACTGTAACATTCATCCAACACAGCAATTATCACTCATCGAGTTCGACTTGCGCTACTTTTCCCCACTGGTTTCAAAGTTATTAATTTTCAGAAATGTTTCGTATTAATGCTGGTGCATCTATGTAGCCTAATGGACCCCCCCCCCAAAAAACCCCAAAATGGACCCGAATATGATGACTAAATTCATTTAAACCAACTCGTTTTTCATTACTAGTCGGGTTTGTTCTTTTAAAAAATCTGGAAACAAATGTTGCCCACACCATTATAGCAAATAAAACGACAATTGTTTCACATTTGGGGGAGAGGGTGTGCGGGTAGGGGACATGTATTGCGTAAGCAACACTCTCAGACTGCGTGTTACATATTGGTAAAAATAAAAGTTTCCAATAACACTGCATATTCCATTATTTTGGCCCGTTCAATATTTAAAACAAGCCTTACGCATCTCTATGACATGTTGTGATAACGAACAGTGTTTAAAATCAAAATTCCAATTTAAAGGAAAAATATAAAACAGGGGCAAAGCCAACACGGACCTCTAAAAAACTAGAGGTAGGTTCAGGTGCCATGGAGCAGTGGGCATCCTCTGCTTCATGACCGTTCACATCCAGTGTGTTATTCTACCGATCGTTTTTGGGTGTTTTCCCCTGGATATGGTACTGATATGGCCTGATATGGTACGTCAGACTCCTTGAAATTAAGAATTACGTTGATCATATATACCAAATAAATCGCAATGATTTGTGAAGAAAACAATTTCATTTTTTTTTATATAATTGCTTTGTATTTTATAAACGTATTGTATGTATACAAGAAAAGCGATATGTAATGCAATGTATATTCATTGTTGAAACAGGACTGATAATCTTTATTTAGATTAAAACATACTTAAGATAATAGTCTTCATGCGCGGATCTAGAGATATGGGTAAGGGGTTAGGGGGTCTGCACCACGTAACTAGAATAAGCCTTCTGGGCTTTCGTATTGCATAGATAGCGACGATAATTATCATTCTACAACCTGAGATTGAAGGCGAAAGATATTTATCGCATGGATTTGATATTTAGTTTGAAGTAATAAGTGTACATATCATACTTCTGATATGGCTTTAATACAATGGGAACTTCAACAGTACTCCTGCTGATTTTCTCATTGATAGAAGGATGGTTTGATTTTAAATTATTTTTATTCCTTATATCGAATGATTCTTGTCGAAGGGCTTAAAAGGACGAAAACAAACAAGTTGGATAAAACCTGTTTTTATTTTATTAATTTTTGGATATTGTCGGTCCTATAACACACCAGGCCGTGCAGACAAATTGAATACCGAGCGTTAGTGCGGTATGAAATTTTTTTTATAATTTTTTATAAGTCTATCCCCTCCAGAAAGGGTATGACAATATAACATCTGCAAATTTAAAAAAACAACATTTTTCTGTTCTCTCTCTCCTATAAAATTATTTAAAACTCTTTTTTTTTTAAAAGATAGACTTGTTAATCCAAAAAGAACTTTTTTTTTAAAAGATAGACTTGTTTATCCATTCAACTACGCGTTGTCTATATCATATATGTACGCCATTCGCTTGGATTGATTTGGGAAAAAAGTTTCTTATTTTTTTCTATTGATTTATTTAAAGTTCGTTTTAAATTCATCTTTAAAAATTAACAATTTACCCTTCCCTTTACACAACAGCTATATGTTATTTACATTACATGCTAAAATTGATATGATAACAAAGCATTAGACACGTCTATTATTCACGAACCATGAAAGAATTAGAAAAATCTCTATAAGCCGAGGGGTCGCGTTTCACACTGAAACATACAAGATAACCTTAACCCCAATCCACATATAATGATAATTCATTCAATATCAAATAATGAAAGGTTTTAGTTATAAGACAGTGGTGATTCTTGTTGTCTCCGGGGAATGCACTCTGTATTTTTATTGACCAGTTTTGATACATTATGAAAAGAATATATAGTTAAAAGAGGACGGCTGTCTCCAAAGAAAACCAATTGGATATACCTTATAAATTCGAATGTGATTTTTGCCCATAAACTATATATTATTACGTTAAGAGATTTTTGTTTTGTTTATAATGTTAATTTGTTGGGTTTTTGGGATTTCTTGTGGAGAAATCTTCGCCTGACGGACATTATTGTAACTTAAAATGGCCACATCCATCCGATCGTCGTCATAAGTTTTCTCCACTCAACAATTTATCTTCTTTTGATTGCTGTAATGAGATGTGAAATAACACACAATCCCCTTTTATATTCCTAACTGTGTTTTATTTAATCCATAAACTATATAATTTCTTTAAAACATTGAAAGGTTGGAATTTTTTCACCTATTTTACAGAGCTCCTCGTCCCAAAAAGATCAAATTAGTCTAAATCTGCATCCAATTCTCATATTAAGTTTTCCGCCACTCAACATTCCAATTATATTAATGTGATGTGAAATTAATTTTAATTGAACAGGAACAAGAAAAACCAAAATATTCATCAAAGCACCTCCACATATTTACTTTTTACTTCGAATATTTCTGTGTTTAAATTGAGAGCCAGTTTTCACTGGTGGTATTATAATACATAGCTAAAAAAATCTGAACCAGCACCTTTAAGTGATAAATGCCACATAGATGCAAGAAAAGATATATTGAGATTAATTGTAACGTTTATTTGTTGGTCTCATTTTTCAATGCATTGTAATTAAAAACAAATAATAAAATGGAAACAATTTCAGTGTAGTTTATTTTACCTAACGCCAGAAAGCCGTAGGTGTTATATTTAATGAGGTGTAAAGTGACCATGCGTTTCTTTTGATGTTTCTTAAATTTGTATCGTTTAACAAGATGCTCTGTCTACGTGTGTTTGTGTATGTGAGAGAGAGAGAAAGAGAGAGAGAGAGAGAGGGAGAGAGAGAGAGAGAGAGAGAGAGAGAGAGAGAGAGAAAGAGAGACCCACACACAGACTCAGACACAGAGATAACTAACTAAATGCTTCTGCGATATCTGGATCTTCAAGCCAAACAGAAAAACCAACCACTTTTTTGGCGTTTAATATTGAGTATGGAATAATTATGGTTGTATTTGTGATCATTAAACACAAAAAAGTAAAGAACGCAAGTGTAATATTTTGAATTTTTTCACGATATGTTATAAAATCAGAATAAGATATAGATATATATCTTTCCGTAATCATGCTAGACTTAACAAGCAAACGAGGAAAATAGGTCTATAAGAGGACTTAACGACATTAATTTTTTTCGTCCTGTTTTTTATTTCTAAATAAAATGTGTTTTTCATCAGACCATCAACTTTTTCAATTTATTAAGTAGAAAGCAATTATACTGTCTTGTGGTGTGATAAATTTCATAAATGCTTTTTCCAAAGGTACATAACAATAAAAGAAATTACTCAAAGGTTTTAAAGCAATCAATTTTCTAGAGAAATTATTTCAATAATTATTCATTTCAAAATTAAGACCGTTTGATATTTTAAATACGTTAGAATGGCTTTTTAATGTGTATGAATGTATAAAACAGTTCTGACATATCTCAATTTATCTAAAAAAAATCGTTAAACTAATGCAATGACATGATCTTGTATTTTCAAACAATTTAATCGGGGTTTTTGTTTTTTGCTAATTTTTGTTTAGAAGAACAAATGGTTTGCGACCGGTTTTTGAAGCTTGATTTTTTCTTGTTTTGACTTAAAATAAATTAACGATCATAATATAAAACCTATTCAAAGTTATCTGTCTGAAATATGCAACTGCTGTGCAATCGGAGATTTTTTAAAATCCCCATTCTACTTAAATGCAGGACATTTTTATTTCTTTTTTATACACTTCAAATAAATTAACTTTATCAAATCTTCTATTAGTCAAGTTGACCTTCTAAGTCTTATCGTATCTGTTTAATTTTCTTCCATTCATTATTAAACTTGTTTTAAAGGTTATCATGTTTATGTATATTTCAGTCATACCTGTATTTTATTACAACAGTCTCCCGGCAGCTATACATAGTTTAGGTAGATGAACGTTTATTCTATTCGTCTTCTGGTGATCTTAATCATTGTGTAACTTTATCAGCGTGAAATCATAAAATTAAGTTCATGTATTTAGGTCGAGATCTAGTAAATGAAAGGTACCTACAGGTTTATGGAATTCAAGATATAAATTCTTGATTTTGACCACTGTTCGTTATCACCACATGTCATTTTCAATGATGTTCCATAACCAGAGCTTTATGAAATTTATGGTAAACACATTGATTTCGTATCGTATTAACTGTCATTTTCTGTGAAATATGAAGAAAATAAGTAACAAATCTGTTTTGGTTATTTTGACGAATGAAATATATCTGGAGTGCCTACAGTCTCTCAATAGATGCAGTTCTGTTTATCCTGATATATAATACTCTTATACTATGATTATTCTAAAAAAATTATAAGTCTCTTAATACTACCCATAAAACTCTGCATTTAAAAAAGATCAGCCATTTTACGGTATGCCCCCCCCCCCCCCTTAAATTTTCATTATTATTTCGGGCACATTAAATGAGTTAATTCAGTCATAACGGAAAGTACACCTACAAAACTTAAATAGCAAAATCAGCTGGTGCGCTGCAACATTTTATGCGTTATTGACATGTCAAATCACGGTAAGGATGAACATTCTGAGGTCACAACAATATTAATATATTCCAATTTTTGAAAAAAAAAATCAACCAACTTGAGTTGTGAACATATCTACTTCAAAACAACTATCTGAAATGAATTGTATTTTTGTCATTAAAATAATGATTAAATTATCGCTTTCACATGTTTTAAATATGACTTATAAATTGTTATTTAATATCAATGGACTTCATTTTGAACAGCACACGATATCAAAATATTTTGGAAAATGTTTTCGTCATTTTTTTGTATAAAATTTGATTGCTCCCACCCCCCCCCTCCCTCCAATAAATATTCCTGGAAGTGTAGGTCATATCCCTTTGTTTACAAAATGACAAGATGGTGACCTCAGTTATACACGTTCTGCTTGCTTTTCGGTAACTAAATCTTCAATGTTATTCAAATTTGAACACGAGTTGTTTCAAGGTTATTAGTTTGACTGTCAGAGGTGTATCAAATCACATTGACATTTTAGTTAATGATGACTAGTTATCTCAGCACAAATATTTTTTAAGACTTATATTAGATAAAACATTCATTTATTATTTCAAAATATTACTAAATTGAAATGTTGTTCAAAATCCTAATATATCAGAACGAAAAAGGTGAAAATGTTGCCAGCATCTTCGCACATTTTTGTCCTTTATATCAAATTTAAAAAAATGCACATTTTTGTACTAAAAACTTGCTGATGAAATGTTTAGGAAACCTTTCAAATAAAATGTCACCATTTTTTGAAAACAAGAATCTGAAATTATTCAATTAAAAACACTATTGATACTTAATAATAAATAGTATAAAACCTTTGCTTATTCGTCACATTTTCTGAAGAATTAGCGAATAGTTGCCTAAAAATACAGTCTGGTTCTAATTTTTTAAAAAGGCTCTAGAACACTTCAAATTATTATAATTTGTTCCAGCATGTTTTTAATCATAATTAAGTGTCTGAGTCAGTTTATGCTTGTCTCCACAAAAATGGCATTTAGTAGGTCAAAATGGCAATTCTGGATGTCCGAAAGCTTGATTTATAGTTCTCTCTAAAAGTCTCGTAAATGGGTAAAAACAACGAATACTAATATGGTTCAGTTTGTCTTTTAACATAAAGGTTGTGTGCTGAGACAGAAAAGTATGGTGTCTTGCACAAAGGCGTTACGGAGGTCAAAATGGACGTGGGAGTCTGAAGAGATATGCGAGTTTAAAAAAAGGCTTTGTTCATGTAAAAAAATGTAATAGAGATATACAATATATAAATAAAAATGTGTATATATCACATTTTACAATATGCAAACAACAAAATTTATTAAATTGAAACGCTTTCTGAAATAGAAAACAAACCCAATCTTGTCTATTTAACTTGTTTTCGTATTTTAACATAGATCTTCGTTCAAGATCTTCATTTTTCCTTTATTAAACCTTAAAAAACATAATTCAATACAGTTTATGGACTAAGTCAGTGTCGAAATTTGAAAAGATTGCATTAATAAGTTGCATATTTGTACATTCACAAACATGAATTAAAATGATTAATTTAACGAAAGAATTCAGGCAATTATATCAAGAAAATACCAAAGAGAGTACAAATGCTGCTAAATTGATTTAACTTACCTTGTATTCTTTTTGCACTAGTAGCAAAATTATAATTTTTTTAAACTCTCATTCCCTAAATAAAATATCAACTATTCTCCTGCGATGTAGTTGGCAATTTAAATTACGGTTGGGTGATTTGGAGTTCCAACAAAGGATGTAATAATAAAATGGTTAAGCTTAAGTTATTACTTAATATGCTTTAAATTCGTAAAACTACTAATAAAACAGTGTTATATTTTGAGAACGAGTGTCTTTATTCCGGGGCTCAGAAAAGCGGTCGATGACTTAATATGGAAGTTTTGTAAGTAGTTGTGCCAATATGTGCCATTATAAACGAAAATTGCTTAGCTAAACGTAAAGCCAACACAACGCTTCGAAGCTGAGAGAGAGAGAGAGAGAGAGAGAGAGAGAGAGAGAGAGAGAGAGAGAGAGAGAGAGAGAGAGAGAGAGAGAGAGAGAGAGAGACACAGAGAGAGAGAGAGAGACAGAGAGAGAGAGACAGACAGACAGACAGACCGACAGACAGACAGACAGCGTTTAGGATTGAACGATACTGATCATGACAAATTTTATTTAAATAAAAACGTAGAATTTGATATGTTTTTACGGTGGAGTCGTTCGGACGAGGGCAGCAAATTAAACAGAGGATGTTGATAAAATAATAAGAATGAATCCGTTGGCTATTCTTAATACACTTAACTGGGTCACAGACACGTGTAATACAAATCTACACGTACATGTATCATTAGCATAATGATACAAAATTCCATTGGATTGGGAAGGGCAGTGCCCACCTCTCCCCCCACCCCACCCCCCTCTACACACACTCACATGCAACAGATTTTGGTGGATGGGGGACAGCAGTGTAAATGTACCATTTATATTTTATCGAAAAATAATTTACTTGAACGAGATATTGACTTGTCATAAAGCCCCCCCCCCCTCCCTATTGCAAATTGCCATCCCCCAATTAAATTTCCGTTCCCCCTTTTAATATGATTTTGACAACAAAAATTCAACATATTAACTTTAGCATTAGTTTCTCTTTGTGTCCAGGTAATGTTGTTGAAAGGAATCGTGTCTTTTGTTTGTTTGTTTGTTTGCTTGGTTTTTGTTTCGTTTTTTATGGTTTTGTTTGTTTGTTTGGTTTTTTTTTTACAGGTTTTGACATTTTCGATAACAAATCCAATCCAGAAAAAGGGGTAATGTGGTACTTATTGAATACAGGATGATCATTTTACTGCTTATTATCATTAGTGACATAATAATACTAATTTGTACTACTTCATTCCCTACAGCATGTATATCCGCAATATACATTTAAATTGGTTACTCTTTTTTGTCTATTATTATTAATTCATAATCATATCAGAACAAAAAGAGCTGAAAAGAAAGGCCTTTTATGGCATGTTTTTGTTAATTGGTCAAAAAATAAAGATATCAAATTCGTTAAATATTTGTAAAGGCTGACATTTAAAGCTTTTTGGTGATTTTTTTTTAGCTAATTTTTTCCATTCATTTTTTGTTAAAACATTTCAACCATTCGTTCATTGATCACTCTTTCTTAGCAGGTATATCACTAACTATGCTCTATATTTCGTGATTTCAATAGATAACATTAAAATCTTCAGATAGTGTTTATTTCATTCAGAATACTTCAATACCCAGCTTTAATTTGGTGAAAGATGTTTCAACCTGTACCTAAAAAGCAATTTTTAACTAGATTAAAAAAGTAATGTTAATTACTCCTATCTCATATCCGTTTTTATAGTGACATATGTATGTATGTGTACTTTGTTATACTGTATAAATGATATATGCACCCCGTTTTATTTTAGCACCTTTCGCCCTCGTTTTCAGCGTGCAAAATCAAGACTGGGCGAATTCTGATGTATTCAATTATTTTTTCTTTAAACACAACTGAGTCTGGGCGAATTTAAGACAGGGCGAAAGCGTTTGCAAGTGTAAAAGTGCGAAAATTACGAGGGTTGTCCGAAAATAGCGTAGACAAGTGGCGTTATTCAGTTAATCGAAGACAAAGAAATATTAAATTTGTGCCACAAAGGGTTCAAGTAATTTGCATTCAAATAATGTTTTAAGATCATATATTGTTTGATATTAAGTTAGTGAAGTAAAAGCATGTTAGATCTGAAATTTAATATGCAGCGCAATGTCAAAAACAGAAAGTTGAATTGAACATAATGAAATGAAAATTGCGAGGAAAAGTACTTTTTGAGTGAAAAATTATGATAAAACATACATTTATATTTGATAATAATTATATTAAAAGTTCTGGCTATTACAAAACTTTTAAATATCTTAAAGCGTGTTTTGTGACAAGTTGAAGAGTTAACTCGTAATAAAATCACGACGTCAGCGTTTAAGGTGGCGCAGCAGTATCTGATCAAATTTTGCAAAGACCTTGAAACAAATCCTAATCGGCTTTTCTAGTAAATAAAATTAACAAAATTAATTCGAAATGTGCTTTGTAAATAAGTAGTTTAACAATATTGAAAATATTGAGACGAATATGATGAGAGAAAAGAAAAGAAACACCGACCGATATCAATGGACATCAAAAAATCTCTTACTGTGAAGATTGATATTGTTTAATACTGCTTTGTCTAGTGTAAGTAGCACTACGATCAAAATTGTTATTTGTGTAACCTATATATGTTCACATTAACAGTTGTAAGTTTTAACATTGTAAGAAAATAGTAGTTTTTGGAGGTTCATTTAAACCCTTGCATATTTGTCTTATCCTCAATATAAACTAAAAATTCTGTCAAATTAGGGGTTTTTTGTATATAAGAGCTTTAAAATAACAACATAAGACTTTATCTGACTATATGTCATTCTTTGATCTTACTGTTAAATGTATGTCTTCCGCAATCAAGATTATTTGATTGAATGTTCTTTATAAATGCAACAATTGCTTTGAAGATATAATTCAAACGTCAAAAGAACAGACGAGAAAATATGTGATTTTAAGATAACATCGAGTTATTGCGTTCTGCATAGCAATTCCTTCCACATTAGTGTGACAGCCTTAAATCTAAATATAATCTAAATCTAAAGATATAACCCAGGTACATATAAAAAACATGATATGTGTACACAGAAAGGTAAAAGATCATTAACTCGCACTAGTTATGAAAGTTTTTTTGAATAATTTTTCTAAACACGTGTTTTCCATATATTTATAAGTGCATTCCTCATATTATGAGCTGCATTTGTTAACTCTGACAGGCTATGAAGTACAATTCTATGAACCATTATATCACCAGGAAGTAATGATGCAACTTCAGAGAACTTAACATAATTAAACGATATCAAAAACAACGCTGATGTGAAACACATGTCTGTTCTGGTTGATAATTTACAGGAAATACGTACTTTGTTTTCTATTAGATAATTTCAAGTACCATCATTGTTATCCCCTACTCAAAACATAACGGACAAAATTAATTTTCCCATTTCGTTGAACAAAGTCAGCTTTTGAAAAAAGCTCTAAAATATTAATTTTAATTATCTTCCTGAGTAGTCTCCATATACTTAAACCAGTCATTCTGCTCTGGCAAAGTGTTCCGGGATGAAACGAATACAATATATCCAATATTAGCTCCAAAGAAAAACGCAACTACATTGATATCATAAAAATAATATTGTTCCCTGGAGGTCGGTAATTAAATCTGATGTATTTGGGATCCCGTGTTTATAATATGATATCCAGGTTAACAAGTGAAAAATATTAGACAACATTTAATGTTTTTGGCTGAAAAAGACTCAGATACGGCTTTTTTTAATGTATGCCTAATTTATTTTTTCATTACGATATTTAGTAGGTGTCTCGGTGTGTTTCAGCATAAGTCGTTAGTTTGATTACATATAAAAAGTAGATTATTCATGCGCTACTTTGACCTCTTGACCCGAGATGATGCTATTCAAGAATAACAGCAGATTGCATAAACAGTGTTATATAAGCGAATACATTGCAAGTGTAAATATAAGAAGATAAAAACTCCTCAGCACAGCAACTTTCTATGAACCTCAAGGACAATATAGCTGGAAAATTGAGCTATGAAGGAAACAAGGTACAATATTTGTTCAATGACAAAACTTGAAAATCTCAAAGATTTGTCGAATAACAATGAAAATATTGTCAAAAGATTAACTGCCAAACTTAAAACTAAACAAAGGTATAAAGTGATGGCAAACGGATCTCCTGCAGGGTAGAAAACAGTTCATGCGAACCAATGTAATGATATCGCTGACGACTCGAACGATTAAAAAAAATCAGGAGCGCCGAGAACAGAGCTCTCAGGAACAATAAGCAGAAAAGTCACGCTTCCAATCATAATTCAAACCCGTTCCCTCGGCTGATGCCGGTTCTGCTGCTCAGTTGTCTGCCCTTGCTCTACAACAGACTAACACTCTGCAGACCAATACTGGTGCCTCGAACTCGTTCAACCAGCCCTTTCGATTAGGTAGTGGACGTATCCCACAGCCCAGTGACGTCTGCTACAGGTGCTTCCAAAATAGGCATTGAAAGACCAGATGTCTTCTCAACATCTCCAAACGTTCAAATTCCAAGTGATTTTGATAATAAGTATTTATTATCTGTAGATATGTTCGAACAATAAGATGAGATAATGAATGAGCATGCATTGCAAGTAATTATCAATCGTAGAGTCAAATCAATAATGCACAGATGCGAAAAATAGTTTACAAAATCATTATGAAATTTAGAGAAAGATAGAAGCATTTGAGGATATCTTGAGATTGTTCAAAACTAGCCATAACATTCCTTTTGCAGTTAACCCATTGAGGGATTATATGAAAATAAAAAGTCAGCTTTACAGAACTTTTCCTTTGTTACAGAGAGCCTGGAAGGCTTAATAAAATCGGGTTGCGTTATACAAGTTCCGTTTAGACCATTCATTGTAAGTCCATTGAGAGTCGCAGTAAACAGAGAAAAGAAGAGTTTGATTTTAGATCTGAGTATGTAAAGCGGTTTTCTGAAACAAGAAAAGATAACGTTTGAGGATCACAGACTGGCTTTACAATATTTGAGAAAAAAATTGTTTCTGTATTAAATTTACTTGATCTTAAAGCTGACATGAATTCATAAATACGCATTATTTTCCTTTTATCTCCCGGCTACTACCGCCATATTAGTTGTCTATGTATATTTTGATCATCGCTACACATCCCCTATATAAGGCCGAGAGCACTATTCATGCTTCATCATATGATTTTATCCAACTCGTTGTGTATTTTCTATTCCCGAGCCTTGGCAAGGGGATATAAAACACACAACGAGTTTGATTTAAATCATATACCATCGCAAATCATGAGAAATTCTTTTTATCACATGTTTTACTAAGAAATGTGTTAATCCCAACTTTTTCTGTAAAAATTATAATTGTGAGCCCCACAACACATTATCAACAAGACGTATACAACTTTACGCATGGAAAAAAAGTTCCTTGAAGTATAACAAACAAACATTTCATTTTCGAACATCTTTTATGAATTCATGAAAATAATGATAATATCATTAAATGCTTTACATTTACAACTCAACACTTTTCAACTGAATAGTATTATTAACGTTTTTATTCTACGTCAATCAACCGCCTAAACCTACGTAATGTTTAATAATGGCATCACAACGCGTAAGAACACACATCGGAATATCAAAAAATTATCTCATGAGTGATATCCACCGCATATTCAGATAAACGTGATGATATTGCTTTACAGTACTTCCATTTGGTTTGTCTACAGCCCCGTATATCGTACACAGTGTTTAAGGTAGCAAGGGACAGTTCAATATTTCTGTAAAATTGAGAGTTGCTGTACTTAAAGGCTTATGAGTGTTGCTAAAATTCATGAAATGATTACCATTCGTTAGAGGGGTGGCTCTTGTTGAAATTGATATGCAATATGTAGGCCCCATATGTTAGGTACGTGAGAATCAGAAGTAAAATGCGAAACCTGCGGCTATGACTGTTGTGTTGACTTTACACAGTGAAATTGCAAGTTACAGACGGGAGGTAAAATAACACGAAAAGTAGGTGGATGGGACATTGTAAACTGTCCACCGCTACGTTTCTGGCATGTGATAGTGCAACATGCACGCGGTACGGAAGGTCAACCCTCTGTAGGGAATTAGCTGGGGGAGGTCTAAAAAGCTGAAAAATCTAGAAAAATTAGCAAAATATGAAAGGGTCAAAATCTCATAAAAACCAGAATGTAGAGAATTTTACACGTTTTGACTAGTAATGTAATTTTCTTCAGAAATTGGTGATTGGCATTATAAAGAGTTATTTAAAGGTATTTGTGCTGAATGGGACCTGAGGAAATTCTAGTTACAGAGTTCTGAAGACATGCATCCCTTGGCTACAATGAATTGTATAAAAAAACTGTCCCCTGCCATCTAAGGGCTGAGGTCAAGTATTGGAGATCTAACAATATAAAAATTGTTCTGTGTTTAGATGACGGACTAGAATCATTTGAGGAATGTCAGAGAATTTTCAGCTTTATCAAATCATCACCAGAGGATGCTGGGTTATTAGTTAACCAAGAAAAATCTATTTTCAGACCAGTTCAAGACATTGAATGGTTAGGGATCAGGTGAAATTCAGTACGATTTAGCATTTTTATTCTAGAAAGAAGAATCCAAGATGTCGAGTCTACTATTGTTCAGTTTCTTTCAGATTTACCAAAAGTTTCATCTAGGGCGCTTGTCAGAGTTACGGGGGAAATAATTTTATTGCAACCAGTCTTTGGTAATATTTGTAGACTAATGACAAGATAATGCTACATGGAAATAGTTTTCAAAGTATCATGGGATAGTACACTGAATTTCAAGTTTCCTATAAAATTGATAAACGATTTAAAGTTCTGGTTAATAAATGTTCGAAATGACAAAAAACTAACAGTAACAGAAAGAGAAAGTACGTTTCTTTATTCAGATGCTAGCCCTGTAGGCAACTGGGCATTTACTGTGGGTTAAAATGAAAAAAAATCCCTTGATCAAATGTGGAATGAAAATGAAATGAGCAAAAATCGACTTGGCGAAAAATAAAGCGATAGAATTGGCTTTAATATAATTTAACGAAACGTATTTAACAAATGCGTCAAATGGTTTACAGATAATTAGAGTTGTGTGTATATTTTGCCGTCGGGCACAATGAAAGCTGATTAACAAGAAATAGTATTTAACACATTCTTGTAATGCAGTGAACATACTATTTCAGTCGAGTTTCAGCAGATCACAAGTGACAAAAATCAGAAAGCTGATTATTCAATCAACTTGTAGATTATGAAGACTGTGTCTCAAAACAATTTTCTAGTTTCATTGATTTTTTATATGGTCTACATTCTGTTGACAGATTTGCTAATTAAAAAAACAAAAGATTGCCTATTTTTAATTCGTTGTTTTGAAATCCGGCTACGGAAGCTGTAAATTCATTTACTCAAGACTATGGAACAGAAAACAATTGGTTAATTCGGGCCATTTCTTTTGTGACAAAAACCATTAAATATCTCTTTAATAGCAAAGTAAAGAGAACCTTGATGATCTGTTTCATTTTACCCATATATTTATAATGATAAGTATTCTACTCATAAATATATCACAGATATCTTAGACTTCAGTGACGCGTCAGGAATTTACGTGCAAGGTCGGATAATCCACAGTGTTTGGTTCTAACCGATTTTTACCCTCAGTATTAGCTTTAAGACTTGATGCCAGGATTTTGTAATATAATGGTACGTATTATATGGCGTGTATACATATACAGTAGAACATTGAACTCTGAGAATGGTACTGCAGATGTTGATGTAAATCCTAGTACATCAGCACTGGCGTCGGAAGCAAATTGAAAGTGAGGGGGGGGGGGGGCTAGCCAAATCCTCATGTAACCGAGCAGTAAGGAAATCTAAAAGACAGCCGTTTTGTTTAACTGATTTATTAAACGTTTTAAAGCATTGACCTATAAACAAGGAAAAATACATTAGACAAAATACAATTTTACATGTACATTCAATGTTTTAGTTTCGATAATTTGTTCATAAAAATGCAACCGTTACTTCAGTATTCATTTATATGGTAAAACATGTTTTGTAGCAATTTAATATTAGAACTTACAAACAAGTTTCAGAAATTACAATGGCAAGATCACTATCATGGTATTAATGAAATATATAACTAAATATAATATTAACAAACCACAAGATGCAGCTGATATACACTGGATTGTCCCACGTCGTTTAAAATGAAATACTAATACTGCCCAATTTTACTTAGTTTTAACGGCTACTTATACTAATAGATAATTAGAAATTAAAGAACCATACGCGCGCAATAAAACTTTAAATGAATAACATTTAAGAATAAACAGCACAAAACGAAAATAGAAAATCCAAAAACGAATAAATACATATGAAATAGATAGTAATAAATCTGTTCTACCACACTCAGACATATTGACAAGCAAAAAAATAAAAACCTTATTCCCAAAATCAAGATAGTCCTAATCCGGGTGGGGGGGGGGGGTGGGGTGGGGGGTATACCTGTGGTTCCAAAAAAAAAATTCTTAACTACAAAAATTTCCCCAAAATTATGAAATTCTTAATTGGTGCAAAATGCAACCCCCCCCCCCCCCCCTGCGGTTCTGACGCCTATGATCAGTGTACTTCTGAATGATATAGATATTCATGTATATAGATATTTTTCGAATTGTTTAAGTTCCTGGTACATATTTGTAGAGTAGATGTTTGTTTAAGTTTAATTTTAGGTCTTGGTACATCATTGTTTTGCAGATGTTTGATATGTTTTGATTTATGGTCCTGGTACTTAATTGTATTGCAGATGTTCTGTACATTGATTAGAATTACCTCAGTTAATATTTATCACCTTTAGTTTTTAGTGACTCTTATTTGACATTGTCTATAGCAAAAAAGCAGAACAGTTGTTTACGAACAAGACTCTTTTCTATATATCTCGTACAAAATGTGCTACTTGTTCTGTAGCAATACTTCTCCGATATTTACTTTTATCAGATATTGATGAAAAGTCGGACGATTTATTTTAAGGTAAGTTACATTTTACAGTTAGCAAGAACAATTAGTCATACAAGCTTAGATTTAATAAAAAAACCTTATGATAAGATTTGGCCCCATAATTCGCCATTTTTTAAGTGTTTCTGGTACAATAAAATGTAAGTTATATTTTAGAGGAGTTGATGTAAAAAATATTTTTCACCTATTTATTTGATTTATTTGCACTCACTGGCAGCATATGACGTCAGAAGTGACGTTTCTATAGTTCAATCAAAATCAGTCAAAAATTGACATTTTTCTTCTCTTTTTATGAATGGGAAATATAGATCGCATGCTTGAACAACGAAATTTTTTTGTCACTTATTAGCCTTGGCTAGATACATCTCTGATTAAAATATTTTGTTTGTTCAAACATGCGCTCTATGTCTTCTGTAAGAATAACTGCTTTAAAACAAGCTGTTTTATGCTACAAATGCAAAAATGGCGGAAATGGGTTGTTTTTACGATGTCATATTTCTAAATTGTGGGCAGTTGAATCAAAATGTAAAAAAATTCTGTAAAAACATCACATATTTATCTGAACAAAGAAAACAAAGAATTACAGTAAAATTGATGTTGATCATTTTAGGGGGCCAGTTTAGGCCCATATCAAATATAGTCCTTTAGAGTATCAAATTGTTTTATTAATAAATTCAGGGAATCAGCGATTAAATAAAATGTTAGAAATAATAAAGAAACTATTAGAATGAGTTCATGATGATAGTGAGAGTTCTCCTTCCAAATGTTTACTAGAACTGTTAACATTCATTTTTAAACACGTCAATCACTTTCGGTTTTGCTATTATGTTTTTACCCTTTAGTTGATCTAGCTTTTTGCAAGCAGAACACATTGACTCGCGAAATATTTCAGAGTTATTTAAAGAACCATATTTATCTTTTTCTCTCAAATATTGAGTATATAATTTTTCACTAGATTCAATTTCTTTAAGTTTTTTGGCCAATTTTTCCGGAGACGTAAAATCTAAAGCGTTTATGAAAGTTCCCTTAGGTAAATATTCACCTGCTTGAGGTGGACCATTTACAACTGGTATGATGCTCAAATTGTATTGATATAAGTTAAATACTTTTTCTGTGGAGTAATCTCTACAAATATTATTCTCGAAGGAGAAATAAAACTTATAATCCCTGGAGAAATTCTTCAGACACTCATTCATCGCAGGAGTTCGAACGCCGCACTTCTTTTTTCCACACGATCCAAACGTGTCAATATCTATGTACTTCTTTAATTGTTCGATGTATTCTTTACGACGAGATGGAACAGGGCAGTGACCAGACATCCAAACACCGAATTTTGTCTTCTGTCGAAAAACCTCAGAGTAATTTCTATGTATACTTTTGTCCAGTCTTATGATTTTGCCATACGGTCTTGAAACGTCAGCATTTCTACGATAAGACATGGTCCATTCGAATTTATAGTCCCAGGCGGTATTTGGCCAATGTGTGAATGCTTTGTTTTCCAGAGTATTAAAAATCCAGACTTGAGATGTATTCTTCATGGGAGGAGTTCTTGGTAGAGTTGAATGAGTGAAGATAACACCACTACTTCTAAGTATATCAGAATGAACGGTTGATAATATACAGGTAGATCTAAAATTGTTACACTTGTTCGCTTGAAAATATGTCACTGAAGACTTTAAATAAAATGGAAGGTTGTGCCACAAGATTACCAAAGTTTTGTTATTGATGGAATTTGATTCACCATTAAATGAAGTAGTTTGTGTGTCACTGTTCTTTATATGTGGATGAACATCAGTGAAATATATTTTTTCTGACGATGAAAAATATCCCAGAATAAAAACAAGCAGCCCCGTAATACCAAACACAAGGAACGCCAAGTTGGTAGGCTTCATTTTCGACGAACCTAAATAAAAAAAAGATAACGCAAGTTATTGATGAAATACGTTTAAGAGATGTTCCTCATGGCCATCAACACAGCTAATAAAATGAGGAAAAAAATTCATTTGTTAAACAAACATAAGCGATTTGAGCTTTATATTCTTGTAAGTAAAGGTAGGTTTGAAATAAGTATAAAACATCATACATTATACATTATAGCATATCCATCTTAAGGTGATATCGGACATTTCAATATTATGACGTTCTTCATATAGAAAAACACAATAAAATCAAGTTTATGCTTTTTTTTAACCCTAAGTTGCTACTTAACAGCGTAAAACAATGGGTTACAGATTTTACTGGGAATCTGGAAGCTATTAGTCCGAATCCCTCGATCGCTTTAATTATTTTTACCTTTTTAGAAATAAAAAAAACACCATATTTTGTTGTCAAATGTTGAAAAATTTGATAATTCTAAAACGGTGAAAGAATTTTTTTTATTACAATGTACTTTTATCCACACCATTATGGACATGTATCCAATACCACTTTAATCTGAATACTGAAGAGAAAGTTATTATAATTCAAGATACACTCGTACACGATTTTTCAAGTTCATTAAGAAGTAAACAGGTAAACTTCACCGTGAAGCTATCTTTTATCTCTTGTTCACATCGAACACTGACCTTTGAAGGTTTAAAGGGGCATGGTCACAATCATTTGCAATGCTTTAGGAATGCATTTGTAATGATCAAATGAAATTTGGGTGCCAGTCTCGTTGAGTTTAAAGCAAGATACAGGGCTCACAATTCTTCGTCGTGTAAACAAGGCTCGTGCCCTGTTTTTGTTTACATAGGTTCAATATACCAATAAAAAATCTTTTTAAAGCTGGTTTGTCTATCTTATTATTCATATAAAGCATAAATAAACAGTTCCTAACGATCAACACATTTAATTTAGGTCTAAAACAGTTACTGGAATTTTCACTTCAACATTCGAAATATTATTAATGTAAACAAACGCTTTGTTTACATTGCAAATAATTGTAAGCTCTGTTACTCGCTTTTACCTCATCAAATGACACTCAAATTTTGGTTGCCTTATAAAAATGACTTACGAAAGCATTGTAAACATTAAAATCGAAAAATTAATTTTTGCCCAAAATCGTGACCATGACCTTTTAAATATCATGAACTTTTTAGGTTTTATAGATTGAAATATAAACAAGTTAAAAAGTTTATAAGTTGTTTCAAATCTAAAAAAAAAATGTGGTTTGACACAAATTTCTGAATGCTGGGTCTAAGACGGGACGTTTTCGTACAGATCCTACTGTACCATTCATCAAACACAGCAATTATCACTCATCGAGTTCAACTTGTTTTACTTTTAATCCCCCGTTTCAAAGTTTTAATTTCAGAAAAAAATCGCTGATGCATCTATATACGCAAATGGAATATAAACCCAAAATGGACCTAAAGATCATGGTGAAATTGATTTTAAGCAGCTCGTTTTCCATTACTAGTCGGGTTTGTTAAAAAAAATCTTCAACCAAATCTTTTCCAAAGCTTTATAGCAAATAAATCGATAATTGTTTCACACTTGGGAGAGGGGACAGGGGCATGTTTTGGGTGTGCAATACTCTCAGAATGTTTGTTTTTTTAGTTATAATACATATTAATATTAGTTAATACATATTGATAAGAAATCAATGTTTCCTATGACACAGTATAGTCCATCAGTATTTATCATCACCATACACATGTTCTTCTACCGACTGTTTGGGGGAGGGGGAGGGTTGGGGTTAGTGGTGGGGTCCGGGATCCCTGATGCAGGACGTCACAATCCTTGAAGTTCAGAATTACATTGATTTTAAGTACCTATTAAATCACAATGAATTGTGAAGAGAAAATGTTTTTAAAAAATTATTTAACTGCTTTGTGGTTGATAATCTCATTGTGTGTACATGCATTAAAGAAAAACGATAAGTAATGCTCATATTCATGTTTGAAAAAAGACTGATAAGTTTATTTATTGATTAAAACATAGTCTTTCGGTGCGGATCTAGAGGGGTTAAATTAGGGGGTCGGGAAATTTGTAAATGAAAGGTGCCTATATGTGTATGGGATGTAAGATATTAATTCTTTCCTGGGTCTAAATTTGTTGTAAACACATTTAAAAATTGTATTTTAAATTGTCACTTTACTTTACTTGAAGTATGAAAAAAATAAGTAACAAATCTCGAGATTTATTCATTTGAACTAATGAAAGATATCTTCATTTCCTACAATTTTTCCAAAACCGGCATTAAACAAGCTTTTGACATCCTCTTTTACATGATATCAAATTGAATATAAGTATTGGTTTTACTTTTTCCATAATTTAATATTGAATGTAAAGACATTTTTTCATTGATCACACAATTCTTTTAAAGCAGTAAAACACGGGCTTTTTGGTTCTAGCACCGCAAAAACTCATTGGAATCAATACTAAATCTTGATCATATAGGGAATTATTAAAAAAATAAATAAAAAAGAGGACCAGAGAATGTTTTCACATGTAAAATTTGTAAGAAAGTGTGGTTCATAAAATAAGCATTTTGAAATGCAAAAGGTTTGATCACATTATGGGTCTAAATTGAGCAAAACGACGGAACTGATGGAGAATCCTACTTTTTTTACGGCTGATTTTGTCATCTCTTGGTGCTCTCTGTACTTTGGAATATGTAGAGATGAAATATTTCTACATTAAAAATATCGCTTAAAGACGGAGAGATGACCCAGAAATGGTTTTTTATGTACTTTTTCAATTTTTTTTTTGGAAAAAAAAACAAATTCCAGTGATATAACAATGTTGTTTGAAACATTTTTTAAAACCACGTATCGTTAAGTCTCGTATAGCCCTCTGGTTTCGACCTGGATTAGTAAATGCAACCATAAAGTGTTTTTAGGTTCAAATCCTCTTGGTGATTCCTTTTAAAATCTTTTTTAACCTTTTTGCTTTGAAATGTATGCATTTTGTTATTACATAATGTTGAATTATAAAATACCGGTATATTTTATCTGTCTTTATTGGTTTCTGTCGTATTAACAATGTTTTCTGCCCTTATTGACTATTTTATTTAAGGAATGAATTCAATATTTATTTGTTTTATACGATATAAAATGGTTGGGACAGTTAACGCTTTATAAAACTAATAAATATTACATTCATTGCTTATAATTTAATATTTTTTGCTTTTTATTGTAGATAAAAACGGTCATTTGACCTTTAAAATGACGTAAAATTGTACAAAATTAAAACGTAACGCCAGGCGTATTCACAGGATGAATAACCATCTTTAAGTTCTCCTTAAAGATAGCTTAAAGATGCTTAAAGGCAGCTTAAAGACGATCTTTAAGCCACCTTTAAGCTACCTTGAAGCTATAAGTGTTGCTTAAAGATGGCTTAAAGAAAGCGTAAAGATGGCTTAAAGGCAGCTTAAAGACTATCTTTAAGCCACCTTTAAGCCACCTTTAAGGACAACTTATAGGTCCTTAATGTCCAAACTTCTTTAAGCTACCTTTAAGCTACCTTTAAGCCACCTTTAAGTCACCTTTAAGCCAATAAAAAATCTTTTAATTCAATATTGTACTTAATTTACCAACAAAATATATTAACTATATGATAATGATAGAAAAGGTATTAAAAACGGTTTTTGTTCTAGAAAATAAAATGAAAAAAAATAATCAAAACGCCCAAAACTAGGATTGAACCCGGGACCCTTCGTTTACCAGCATCACCTCGCTTCCTCTGCGCCACGGCTACTTACATTTTGAGGGAGGTTTTTATATTCTATATATCAGTAGATATTGAATCAATGTATTCAATGTGTATTTTTTACTTGAAAAATTTTTGACTTCCATTCAAATTGTAACAATCAATCATATCTAATTTATAAATTACATGCATGCATATATTTAGAATGAAATACGGAACTTGGTCTTCAGTGAAAAAAAATAGATTATACCATAATGGAAACCGTTAGGCTTATTTAGTAAATAAATTTAAACCGAGTAGATAAACGTTCATCTAATTCACAGCTAAATGAAATGCAAGGAAGAAGATGAAATCATTTCTTTTATTAAATGCATTGAAACTATTAGGGTATTAGTTCTACGCAATTTTCCCGGTTTTCATGATCACGGCGCCGTTCCAGTATGTTTAAACATTTACTTGTATACATGATTTTTAGACTATCAATTCTATAACAAACAATATTACCAATAACGGGTGACGTATTTACTGCATGTGGCAATTGGAAATGATGTATACATATACTTGTACATACAATTGTATGATGTACCAGGCTGGGTATGTGACATGTTTACTCTTATACATATATATAAACAATTAACCCCTATTTATTCGCCGGTACAGGAATTAATAAGCCTCTAGATTTTACTCTTACATACATGTATCTTTAATTTGTAGACGTAACATTTTTAAAACACAGAGTTGGGAAATAATTCTTTGAAAATGAATTACAAATGTAAATAAACTTTTATTCACTAGAATTATCGTATACACGTATATACGTACATACTAAGATTCAACGCCTTTAGAAACACTGACTTGCACTTGGGCACACGACACACCTGTTGTGTATATCTTGTATATTCTGTGTTAGTTCCAGGGGTTTTCTTAAGTTGGACAAACAATAGAATCTAATTAGATATACACAAACATGCACCTGGGCACAAGACACAACTGTTGTGTATATCTTGTATATTCTGTGTTAGTTCCGGGGGTTTTCTTAAGTTGGACAAACAATAGACTCTAATTAGATATACACAAACGAACAAAACTATGTCTAGACAAACAAAGCAGTAATATCCTGCCCGATATAACAAAGGCAGTTGAGAGTATTTTCATCTTTAACATGTATCTAGCAGGTCTAGAATTAGACCTAGAAATAATTAAAATTGAAAAAAATACATACCTTCAACCGATTATTAAATTAAATCATGCAGTTTTGGTTCATTATCTTTATTTTGTTTAATAACCGGATGAACTAAAAGAGAGAGAGAGAGAGAGAGAGAGAGAGAGAGAGAGAGAGAGAGAGAGAGAGAGAGATTTCACCGATTAATTTATAATAGGAAACAAACATAATTAAAAATAATTTCATACACAAATTTAGATACAGAGACTGCGCTCACCCCTACAATAATTTTGAAAAAAAAAATTAAAAAGAATTTTATAACGGCAATCTGTGTCCATCGGAGCGTTGTTGATGATAGCGATATGTGTTTAATGGCACGAAAAATAAAACCGCCTGGAACATCCCCTCCCCTTCCTTGGAAATTATATCATCACTCGGATCACCCCCTCCCCTCCCTATAAAAGAGCTTTTGCATTTAATACATGGTTTTATTGTTCAGTTTGATCAAACCTGACTTAAAGGGAACTTAAAGATGGTTTAAAGACAACTTAAAGGGAGCGTAAATGCCACTTAAAATGCTTAAAGGTAGCTTAAAGATGGCTTAAAGGTGACTTAAAGAAGTTTGGACATTAAGGACCTATAAGCTCAGCTTAAAGGTGACTTAAAGGTGGCTTAAAGATTGTATCTCCTTTAAGCCACCTTTATGCCACCTTTAAGCCACCTTTAAGGACTTGTTTAAAGATTGTTTTTCGCCCTGTGATTGATACGTTTTTGACGTTAGTCTTACTATGACGTAGGCAACATTCTTTATACGATATAAAATAATATTTTAGTCAATCAGAAAGCGAGTGACAGCCAGAATTAAATTATTATGATTTACAATATAGCTGAATTAGAATAAATATGCTTTAACATTTCCTTTATAACTATTATCGATTTACCCCTCATTATCCTTTTTAGAAAGCTTGTAATTTTTTTAATAGTCGGAATGGACATGTACTTCAACTTTAAATCCCAAACCCAATTCAAATGACTAACAACGTATACGAGGCCGGCCATTTTGAAATTTTAAACTTTTTAATCGTAATCTCCCCATAATGAAAAGACGAACCTTTTCGTTTTGTCAAAATATCTGCGGTAAATGATTCAGTTCATTTCATATTTCAATCAATAGAAAGTTTATGCATAAATTCACTGAGGGTTTGTATGAATTTCATTTTTTTAAATATCCTTATAAAACATTCCTTTGATGGAGTATTTTCATTTGACACCCCTTATAAAATGATATCGGGATCAATTTGGTCGTTATACATTACATACTTAAAACAGGGTTTATTTACAGATGGAAACTGAATTACAAACAATGCTTCCTATAAGTGAATTACAAGTGAAATGTACCCCTCTTTCTCTCTCTTTCTCTCTCTCTTTCTCTTAGTTTCTTTAAACAAATGTTGTGTAAACAAAATGTTTAAACTGTCTGATAAAGATGGAGTAAAATATTTAAGACAAGATCACGGAAGGAACTCTATCCGAATGTTTAAAGTGTCTTATAAAGATGAGGACAAAAAATATGACAAGATCATCGAAAGAACTTTATCTACCAATCCACTGATTCTACGCGCCACAAAAATGAATATACCACATGCACAGTGTAGGAACGGAAGTGTACGGTTTCAGGTAACGCTTTTTGTCAAAGCGAATAAACAAATAAAAGAGTAGCTCTGCGATCAGTCGATGCTTTTCATCAAATGAATGGAAAAGTTTTAAAAAAAACACCTTCTTTAGCAATCCAATACGTCATGGTAATAAACTGGCAAAAGTATAACAATTTCTACTCCTTTTGCAACACGATTTTCAATCAACATATATTCACATTTCAAAATTGAAATGATCAGTATGTACCAAATACGATCATTAGGACTAAAAAGGGGACATGTAGAGGTAGACATACACCTTAAGAGAGAAATCTGACCTGGAGTTTGATGTCATTGCAAATAAAAGTTTTTAAAAATCCTCAGAATATCAAGAGTTACCACTTGTAATTATTTTATACTGTATGCGTAGCACAATCTTAAGCACATATTTGGAATTTTACTATACGCATTGGTCTTTAAATAAACATTGGTTTCGAAAGGTAAGTTAACTCAGTAGAACGACTATTGTATGAATGGACTGTGGCAACGCAATTTGAAAAAATGAAACCTTTTTCAAAGTACGTTTAAATCGTCAATCTTAACAAACTTTGGTTAGAAAAATGATCAGGGTTAATATCGAAACATTTTGTTTTTACTTTTATATACAATAATTGACTGTTTTAAATTTTGTTGGGCTCAATAAAATATATATTAAAAAAAAACAATGTATGCTCTGCTTACTTAATAACAGGTTCTCGATTAGAACTATTTTACTTTTCTCAAAAGCTTACGTATTTTGACAATTTAAACATAAAAAAAGAACTGGGGAGATTTGAATAAAAATTATAAATTAAACTGCATCGCTTAGCAACTGTATTTTCCGTTTTTGGGGTATGCAGCAAATGTTGATTTGGTACATTGAGCTATGCCACAAACGAACGGATTTACATATGTTGATAATGGAGATCAATGTATAACATACTGTGGAATTATTTAATTCGTGGGGCTTATTTTCGTGGATTGTGACTTTTTTTGTTAATTCGTTTGGATATAATTTTGTGGATGCGTTGGTTACTGTTTCAATAACAAAAATAACTGTTTCTAAAATTGTTTTCGTTGAGGATTTAAATTCGTGGGGGAAGGGTTACCAACAAATACTACGAAAATTGAGTACCACGAATTCTAATGCTTCCACAGTATATCAACTGTCCTCAGGTACATGCTCTTATCAACAAACATGCTGTAAAAAAGGATAAGTTAGTGATGTTTATCAAAAACAATATGATCTTTTAAAAGATGAGTGCGAAAAAACCCACACACCCTTTGCTTAATTTTTCGTCTATAATAATCGAATGGTTGTTAATGTAACATCATGAAATTTAATGAGTTTTATCATTTATTCAAATACTACTTAAAGCACAATGCTTGTTATTCTTTTTCCGTTTTGTTGTTCAATAGTGCTTGGGGGTGTACTTCATTACGACCACTATTGAAATGTATTATTTCAATAGTGGTTAAGGATCTGTTTTATTTCAACCACTATTGAATTAAATTATTTAAATATTGGTGGGATACCGTTTATTTCAACCACTATTGAAATAAAGTATTTCAATAGTGGTTGATGATGCATTTCAGTTTTTTGTCTATTATTATGTTTGTTGTTTGTTTGTAACACTTCCCTTTCTGCTAGGGAAGTTCTTATAATTAGAAGTATGTCTTATGAGATGATGAATTCCTTTTTGAATATGATGTTCTTTGATTTACCTCTATATGGTCATATTTTCCATACCACCTGTCATCTGGAACTGAAAGGGTTATGCACAGTCGGAATAATAGGCATTAAAATGACATGCATCCCTACTAGTACTACTATTGAAATATTTTATTTCAATAATGGTTGTTATGAACCTTAACCACAATTAAAATAAATTATCTCAATAGTGGTTGTAATGAAATGCATACCTAACCACTATTAAAATAATTTATTTCAATAGTGGTTATAATGAAACGCATACCCAACCACTATTGAAATTATTTATTTCATTCAATATTGGTCATGATGAAGTACATCCCCAACCACTATTGAAATTATTTATCTCAATAGTGATACTCATTATGACATATATCTATAATGATATATAAGCTATAAATTATTTTTTTAATATGCAGCGGTTTTGAATAAATGTTCTGGCAATTTATAACGTTGTTTTTAAGTACAAATAATTTACAATTTTCATAAAACATGATATATCTATAGAAAGAGAAAGGTAAAGAAAAAAATATGAAAACAATTCTCTATGTTAATCTCCGAGGATTGCTTATATCTGCACATCAGTGAAAATCCTAAAATAAGTACATTTATTTCATACTCTGATTATTATTACCGTAAAATATGCAAGTCTTCAGTACGTTAATTGTTTATTTGAAATTGTTTGTTAGATAAAAACAAATGTATATGCATGTTTATTTGCAAGAATTGGTTATTTATTTCTACACAGCAGTGAAAATTGACACATAATTTTGTATTTGAAATTATTCGTTAAATTTCTTGCATTTCAGAATAGTTTGCAAATTTGATATGCAACTTTTTCCTTTCCAAGTGTGTTGCAATAGTGATTACTTAGTTATATTTATAAAGTAATTCATTTCCATCTACGATTGAAAAAATAAATTTAATAGTAGTTGAACTGTAATGGTGTCTGTAAAGTAGTTCTTATATACATCCCCTACTTCTATTAAAATCATTACTTTAGTAGTAGTTGTACTTTAATACTGGTTGCAAAGTGATTCTTCTAATGAGATATGTCCCCAACCACTATTGAAATAATTTATTTCAAAAGTGGTTTTATTTCAATAGTGGTTGCAAGGTGATTTTTCTAATGAAATACATTCCCAACCAATATTGAAATAATTTATTTCAATGAAGGTTTTATTTCAATAGTGGTTGCAACACAGCCGTATACTTTGCGTTTTGTCCTACTGTTCACATTTCCTTATTAAAATATTTCCAGTGCAGGACACTCTAACATAACACTTTTAATATCATTTAACTCTTTGGCAAAACCTTAATAAGATAAATTTCATTTCACCTCGTATAGTTTCAGTTATAGTGTACTTTGCTGTCAGCATTTTCTTTCATTCGCAATTTAAGACCTCTTGTAATAAAAACATTAACGCTTGTTCTCGTTTTTGGCCTCTTCATAATGTTCATATTCTCATTGCTATGTAATTCCTTGGTATAAAGTTTAATCTCATTACTATTTTGACAGTTGGAGATGTATTCTATTAAACAAACTGTATTGCAGCAACCCATGCTACTTAGTTTAGTCTTTGTTATTATATTCATGATGTCTTGTTTGTCAAATACTGATCTTAACTTGTTTAGCTAGTAGTCCATCCTATTGCTGGTCTTTGGTTCAAGTTCTACAGATTTGAATGTTCTCGTTGTTGCCGATAAGATGTTTAATCACTTACTAGGGATAGGGATAAATCCAATATCCCATCACTATTTCTAATCTTTATAGTCATCTATCTACATCTATCAAATATTATTCCCTCTTTTTCTTATGGAGACTTTTAGTTAATTTATAGCTCTATAGAAACATCCAGATTTAAATCTGCTCGCCCTGTTTATTGATTGGTCGAAAGCTGCAACGGCTGAAACTAACAAGAAACTGACAGGACAGAAATTGACACGCCCTGTTTATCTATTGGTTAAAACCTACAGGGACCTAAGAAAAATCAGGACCTGCAAGAAATGCTGATACTGGTGTCAGACTCCAATTCTCATAGGAGACGATTTGACTGTTTCTTTACTGTTTCTGTACTTAATATGTACATTAACAGTAATGTAGTGAATTTTACTTCCTTTCTTTAATCAATTTATTAATTAGTTAAAAGAAAGATGTTAATATAAAAAAATGCTTTCTTTGATGATTTATGCGGTTTATGAAGGTAGTGATCATTGCAGAAAAAATTTACATAACACGCTAACGCAGGTCATATCACAAGTGAATCACCAAAGAAAGCAAGCATTTAATTGTTTAAATATCAGTATCAATATTATATCATCACTTGCATTACTATTGCACCGGTATTCATCTTGCCAGTCACATTGCCAATCATCTTGTACCTTGCATATCTCTTTACACTTTCGGTAGAATGCCAAGCAGTGAACTTTATTGTCACGACCACCAGTAATTCTCGTTTGTTGCATTTATTTAACATGCGTGTCCCTTCTCTAGTAAGTCATGGTTTTTATCCACAGACGTCAAATTCTTTATACATGTTGATTAAAATCCATTACAACAACAAATGTTGTAGAAACAGAGGGACATTAGTGTGTTGGACCGAATTCTGCTTGCGGATAATTCAAATTTTTCTTAAGCTCAAATGCATACTTAGCATCAATCAACTATAAACATCTAGGGCCTCCTGAAGGCATGGTTCACTAAAGTCTACCGTTGCAATGATTATAAGAACCGGTATGCATTTTACAAGTTCAAATATTTCATAGAAGTTGTCAGGAAGAAGCATTAAGTTCTAGCTTAATCTACTACATTGTGGACCTCATCTAAAATTTAATGCCCATGTCAGCTTCAGACTTAATTTTTCATCATCTCAAATCCAGCCAACTATATTGCTTTGGTCTTATCAACATCTCAAATATCACCCATTGCCAATAAGATGCTTTTCCTCGTGTCACCTACAGACTTACTGCAGCACTTCCAACACGCAGTAATTTAGGTACTACTTTATTTACAAGCTACTTGTTCATCTCGACTCACCTTCAAGTTTAATCTTGTTTTCTGTGAGTAAAAACATCACATTATGCATCTCATTGCAAGGAATTGAAGCTTAAACATGTACCATAGTACAGTCACTCCTGATTTCCACATATAATTAAGTTGGTAAGACAACTTCTTCTTTAACCAGCCAGTTGGATTCTGCTACTTGACACACGTTTTAACAAATTATTTCATGCATGGCCACATGCGAAGGCCACTCGCCTAGTTTCTTTAATTACCATCACATTATCACTGCTCGGAGTTTATTCATACTTCAACTCTACAGTCTTTTAAGTTGCATTATTTCGATTAAATATTTAGTCTACTTGTTTGGGGACATGTTCAGGTACATTACTCATCTAGACTTATACTTTTCAAGACACTTTGTCGCAAGATGGTGTTTTAAATGTATGTTGTACTCTATCAATCCAATTGGTTGTGTAGTGTTTTAAGTATCAGGTTTGTGAACTGCATATTATGAAGTCGAATCCGCTTGGGATTTTTATTAATGTTTACGGAATCAATCTTTTTGAAAATATTTTTTTATATCCAAATTGCAAATTATTTAATCTATTTGGCCTATATACTATTTCCATCATAATGTCATAGTCATGTAATTTTCTGCTAATTTTAGATATTTCAAGATGTAGCGAGTCATCTTAGAGCACAGAATCAAACTTTATTTCAGATCATGGTTGTACTAACCATTGCTAGCTCCAATCATACCACATACACATTTACAAGTCAGGATTTATGCATACCTAAAATTGGCCCTTAATATAAACACGTGATGGATACAATACAAAGGGTCCTAATGCCTTTGAGCTTGGATACACTGAATAAAAAACCCAATCATTTATACAATAGTATTCTAGCAGATTTGCTAAACAATGTCACGTCAATATTACATCTATTTAATCTTTATGGCTTCATGGATTTAAAAGTTTGACAAAATTTTATAATTATCTATTAACTAATTTTAAACATGTTTAGCATACAATGGGTTAATATCCCAACATATCAATTTTAAGTCATCACCAAAAACGCCAGTCTGTGTTCAGCTGTTGTCTTTTATAAATAACATCGAGTCATTGTGTTATCCATAGCAATTTCTCTCAAATAAGTGGTAACAGCCTTAAATCTAAATATAAGCTAAATCCAAAGATATAACCCGAGTACATGTAAACATGTTATATATGTAAAAAGTTTTTCTTAAAATATTCACTCGCACTGGTTGTGTTTTTTTTGGAATAATTTCCTAAAAATGCGTTTTTCTTATAATGATGAATACATTCCTTTCATCATGAGACGCATTTGTTTACGCTGAGAGTATATGAAAAACATTCTATAAAACATTTTCATAAGGAAGTAACAATGCAACTGCAGAACACTTAATATCATCAAACGGCATGAAAAACAATTTTGAACTTTGTTCTGGTGGATAATTTACAGACAAATGCACAGTGTCAATGAAACACACATTTCCTTGTTATCTGTTATATTGAAAGTTAACTATATATTGAATGATAACAATGATCAAAATTTACAAAATACTTAAAAATTCTATCGCATTAAGCGAAAAATGTACTTTGTTCTCTATTCGATAATTGCAAGTACTAACATTGGTACATGATTCCTCTTCACAAAGGGAAACGCAAAAATAAAGTTTCCTATTTAATTGAGCAGTGTAAGCTTTTGAAAAATGCATAAAACATCAAATTTAATCATCTTCTCTGAACACTTTACCTCATTCTGTTTTTTTCTGTTTTCTATAAAAAAAAAAAGGTATTCTGTTCTAGTAAAGTGTTGCAGAGATTAAACGTTAACAATATCAGTAATAGCTCTAAAGGAATTGATATCATGAAAAAAAAATAATCTCCCCTGGAGGTCGGTATCCAATTCTACTGTTTTTATAATATGATACACAGGTTAAAAGGTGAAGGACCTTAAACAACATTCACTGTTTATCACTAAAAATGTCTCTTTCAAAAAGAACAATCAAGACAATAGACTTTAATCGCTGAAAATGCCTAATACTTTGTTACTTTGGAAATATTTACATCTATTTAGCATTATTCACTAGTATGCTTCTAAAGTGTAATTTACATCTCTATAGTAACTGAAGGAGTTGCAATCTGCAAGCTACATGATCTAATTCTAACTAGTTTTATCAATTGGTCAAAACCTTTATCAATCTAAAAAAATTGCGGACTGCACAAAATAATCAGGATGTCAGACTGAAATCCCATATTTCTTTTGTCTATTTTACTGATGTTAAATTTTAAATTGGAAACCATTGTACCAACAGAAATACGCAAGTTTTAAGCATCAAAATATATTTTGTTTGTTTGTGCTTTGGAATGGTCATAGTATGAATGTTATCTTAGTAATATTTAACACGCGATCAAAAAAAACATGAACTTTATTTATTTTACAACGATTGATAAGCAAGTTCTGCAACTTATATTAATATCTCTCGTTGGCACGGATGTTAGCGCGAACGAGTCACTGGTATGGGAAGAAGCCGAAGTACCCGGAGAGAACCCACTAGTCCAAACGGGCGACCAAGTTACCGCGATAGACCTTATAATGTTAAAGGGACAGGTAATAATAATTTATAAATTGATCTACCGTTCATTAGTCATATCTAATATAAGGTCTAAAATAATGTCAAACTAGTATTTCTATTTTATCTGTAGAAATTCTACATTTAAATACACGTTTAAATAAATAAGCATTTTAAAAGTTTGTTTACGTTTAATTTAAATGAATTTGAAATTTATTTGTCTACTTAAAAAGAGTAAGTTTGTAGATATATACCGGTATATATATATTGAGGAAGTAGTTATTTGTAATAAGATTCCAAATTTCTCAAATACTTTATTAATATTAAGATGACTTTTTGCAAACTATATTTTTCTAGATAAATTGAATGGGATAACAATTGTATAGACAATACGGTAGAAAAGAAAAAAACAACCTACCTTTAAAGCTTCACAAACGTTACACCACACAACCAAATTGATAAAGTATAATTTTGGTGTGAATAAATGGTTTTTAGATGGAAATGAATAATTCAAAGCGCAAAATCAGGAAGGAAACAGAAAACCTGTAGTGACATACTCGTACTCTTTTTAACCAAGTTACGACTGTGCCGGATTTAGATAATACTAAAACAATTGAAAGTTACATTTTTGCTCATACAGATGTGGATTTGATATACAAAAAGCTCGTCGATTCTTTTAAACCTCTTAACAAAGCTAGAGAGATGCAAGATTCACAAAATAACATATGCTAGCTATTTATTAACATTATTTGCATCCACTGAGAATGAATATCACAAACAGAAATTACCCTGGACTTATACAAACATGCACCAGATTATTATGTAATCTATTTCTAATATATGTTAAATAAAGCCGTCCTTTTATGCGTTATAATAGATAAGAAAAATTAATCATTCAATAAAAAAATGTGGAAAAATTGAATTTAAAAAAAAAACCAATGTTAACTGCATGGTGTTTACAGATTATACAACAAAATGTTTTACTTTACATTAAATATTCAATACAAATCATTTTTATTCAGGTATTATTTATCTTTTATCATATCATTTATCATTATTTGACCTTGTAGCTGTTTGAGTCTGAAAACAGGAATAATAAGAAAATAAAACTTATAAAACCTGTTAAGAATTAAGATAGAATTGGACACCTGTCGGGAAAATTACATTATTATCAAAATACTTGTAACGGTTTCAAATTTTCATATTTACAATATGTGACCAAAAATATTATATATGCAGAGAGAGAGAGAGAGAGAGAGAGAGAGAGAGAGAGAGAGAGAGAGAGAGAGAGAGAGGTGGGGTTAATTACAGAACCGCTAAAGTTAGACTCATTACACTCATTACAATATTAGCTTCTCTTTGCATATTCATAAATCTTATCTTCAATCAATGACATACAATTCTAGATTCAGATATTTCCAAAGCAGTTAGAGTAAATAAACAACGAATCCTTTTGCTGTTATGCGGTTTAAAACCATTGTGACCTTGCTTTTTATCGAAAAGCCGACAAAATTCTTTAAGAATTGGCTTAAAGTAAAAGTGTATATCTGCTAGCATTTTTCTTTACACTTTTCTTTTATCTCTTATTACTTCAAAGTTCAGTTTGTAAATAAACTTTTCAAGACAGGTTTTAGAATTTGTTCATATTTCCCTAACAGATTCACCTTTTCATAAATTCTTTTGTAAGCATTTCGTCTTCTTGATCTTTTTGACGTTCAACTAAAACTTAGGAATCATCAAGTCCAATTGTTGTTTATCAAGCAGTTTATCAACAAGCGTGATCGTATAGTTTTGTCAAAGTTACAACATCAATTAAAAACAACCCAAATCGAAGATCTAAATTAAAGGCCCAAATATTATAGATCTAAAATAAAACTCTAAATAAAATTCTGTTTCACAGCATTTTACAGGGGATTATATAACATTCTATTTATGTTTGACAGTTCGGCCCATCTACGATGACCAAGAGTGAACAGTCTATCAAAGAATATGGATGCAGGTTTTGAGTCTCCGAGTCCCGAGTCTTTGAGTCTCCCACCTGGGCGTGATGCATCGCTTACGCAAAATACATTCATTCATACAATGTCATGGTTTTAATTTAATATTTCAAAGGTTAAATAGATAGAACAAGCATTACATGACTAACCTATGGTATTAGCGCCTGCATTGCAGACACAGGATCGCCAAATATGACAATATGTTGATATCTTGTTTTTATTGTTTAATTTGGAATTTCTGTGCCCGAATTTCGTACCTGATTAATTAACGTCCTTTAAGACTAAGATTATTGGGATTCAGGCTTTGAGTCTCCCGCCTTAGTATGACGCATCGCTTGCGTACAATATCAAAATGTCATATATAGAAATGTACATGGGTTGATTGTTTAAAAGGTTACAACATTTATATAAAACATGTGATACATGACTCAGCATAGAGTAGAGAGGCTGAGCTATCAATGCAGACACAGAATCGCCAAATATGACAACTTATTTATAAACTCTTAATTTGGATATTATTATGTCCGCATTCTGCACCTGTTTGTACAACATCATTCAGGACTACTACTCAGAGCTACAAGTGTCACAGAGTTTATTCTGTTACCACAATTCATTGCGCAGTATCTAGGTATACATAAGTATCATAGTGACCAATTTGTAATACAAACACTTCAAGGTCATAGTATGCCTATCTGGTTACATTTTCCTTTTCTTCAGTTTTTAATATCAATAAGGGTACTCTAGGGGTGATTTTGCATATGTATTTTACATTTATAACTTTGCTCTCTAAAGACGTGTGCGACTCACACCGGCAGCTAGAGATCTTACTTTTAGAATACTTTTATATGTTGTTGTAATTCAAAACCAACAAGGAAGAAATTAACGCAAATGTCAAAAGAATGGATGAACTAAAATATTTGATGTAATGTTTTTGCTATAATTGAAATATATAATAAAATACAACTTTTTTGATATCCTTTTAAATCATCAGTACGTAACGCAAAAACATATTTCCGTTTAAATTGAATTACAAATACACCCAATTCATTAATTGGTCTCGTTCAATCAGGAAAGCTGCTTTGCGTAGACAAACCGCCTGGTTTAAGTAGACTTTTAAAGGGGCATGGTCACGATTTTGGTCAAATTTTATTTTTCTGTTTTTATTAATTGCAATGCTTAAGGAATGCATTTCTAATGATCAAATGAAATTTGGGTGCCAGTGGTTGAGTTTTAAGCAAGATACAGGGCTTACAATTCTTCGTCATGTAAACAAGGCTCAAGCCCTGTTTTTGTTTACATAGGTTCAATATACCAGTAAAAAAAATTTTTAAATCTGGTTTGTCTATCTTTTTATTCATTTTAAGCATAAATAAACAGTTCCTAACGATTGACACATTCATTTTAGGTCTAAAACTGGAATTTTCACTTCAAGATTCAAAATGTATGGTGGCATATCTCTGCCCCTCGTGTGCAAGTCATTTTTCTATCAAATATGTTGACATGCAAGGTAAATATGTTGACATGCAAGATAGTTATGTCAACATGCAACATAACTATGCTGACATGCAAGAAAATTGCAATCAAATGAGAATTATTAAAAAATCTCAAATATTGCCAACATGTGACATCCAAGATGCTAAATGCAACTTATTTATGTCGACATGCAACTTATTCATGTTAACATGCAAGATAAATATGCTGACATGCAACTTATGTATGTCAACATGCAGTTTAGTTATGTTCACATGCTTCTTATTTATGTCAATATGCAACTGAGTTATGTTCACATGCGAGATAAATATGTTAACATGCAACTTATAAGTTGCATGTCAACATAACTAAGTTACATGTCAACATAACTAAGTTGCATGTCAATATATTTATCTTGCATGTTAACATAATTAAGTTGCATGTCTACATAAATAAGTTGCATGTCGACATAAAGAAATTGCATGTTAACATAAATAAGTTGCATGGCAACATATTTATCTCGCATGTTAACATAAATTAGTTGCATGTCGACATATAGATAAATAGCATCTAACATTTTGGATGTCACACGTGGACGAGATTTTAGATTTTTTGAGATATTATAAAAATTTTATTTGATAGCAATTTTCTTGCATGTCAACATATTTATCTTGCATGTCATCATATTTGATAGAAAAATAAGCTGCACATAGGGGGCAGAGATATGCCACCATAAAAATGTCAACAAACGCTTTGTTTACATTACAGAGAATTGTGAGCTCCGTAACTCGCTTATGACTGATCAAATGACACTCTAATTTTAATTGCCTATTAAAAATGCCTTACTAAAGCATTGTAAACATTAAATTCGAGAAAATAAAATTTGACCAAAATCGTCACCATGCCCATTTAACTTGTAACTCCGCAGAAACGCACAGCTACTGTTTACTTTCATATCACATTACCGATTGCCTTCTGTCGGTCGGTATGAACCAAATCAAGTGAATAATCAAAATTGAATGTATTTTTATCAATAAATAGTTGCGTGAAGATATCATTTGGAATATTTTTTAGTAAAAATCGTTCATATGCACAACCATACGGAGAGTTTGTTTTATTATAAGTCCGTTATAAATCAAGAGGTGCTCGAATTAAAGTTCACGAGACTTGCCTTGAGACTGATCCAAGATTTAAACAGTTCCAGTGCATACATGTATACGAGGTGAAATATGAGTGTTTGGATGATATTCATGTTTTGTTTTACTCTGATATATGTAAAAACATGAAAATGTATTGCGGAACATTAGATTATCTAAAATTACAGTTATGTTTTTGTATGCATTCGTACACAGGGAAAAGTGGCTCGCATAATTTTTATGCGATTTCCTTTTCGCATGAAAATCATGCGCTAATCATGCGAAAATCAGATGAAAAGTTTCTCATGCAAATATCATGCGAATATGTTCGCATGATATTCGCATGAAAAATGTACAATTTTCATGCGAATAATTTTTCGTATGTTTTTCATGCGATTAGATATTTGTGTTATATTCATAAAAAATTCATGCAAAATTCACATGAAAATTGCATGTTTTTCATATAAAAATTTAATTATGACAAATCAATTTATAACACTTTAAAAACATTCTTTCATTCATATGTTGACATACTAGTGTCTTTTTTTTTTTAACAAATTTGACATTAAGACAACTAAACAATTTCTACATGTGTTGGAATTAATACATGTATAAATAAAAATTAGAATAGAGTTTACATTTTATCAAAATTTAAATGTTTTCAAAACTTTTAAAGTCTTTGTTTATGTAAACATGTAAAACTTTGCCTTTACAATAGTCATTCACACCAACTGAGAGTTATCTCTCTTCTTAGAAGGTCAGTAAACATTAAGATTTTATTACATGTGTAATACTGTGCTGATTGCATTGGTCATTATTTAGGATACATACTTTAAGTCTTATGTTTTTGAGATACAATTTATGAGTTTGCGTGTACCAAACCTGTTGAAGGCAGTAAGTGAATTACACAGGAAAATTTCCAGCTATATATTCAAACATAAAATTAATTATTTCTATGCTAGACAATGAAAATTCACGCTGTGATACAAGTTTTCCATGATTCCAAGTGATATTGCACAGATGACAGTATATTTCAAAAGAATCCAGGCCTTTGTGGTCTCAATTTTCAGTGTGTACCAATGATATTGGACTGATGTTGGTGTAATCACTCTGGTGTCTGTATCATGTGCCTTTATCTTCCTTCTTCTGTAGCATGTCTCTTTATCCCTCTCCATATTTAAATATCTTTGTCAACCTTGTGTATATGCAAAACAAAATATAATTCATAATAAAACATGCAAACAAATGTACATGTATTGAGTACATGTATAACAGCGTAAAGCACAAGATTTATACACTCAGATAAAATTTTAAAAAACAAAACAATCATAATGCATCTCTGTATTGAAATAACTTACAGTATGTTTTATTGATCAAAAGCAAATGAGATCAAGAGGTATGTCCAACCTCTTTTATCAAATATATGTTAATCCATGTCTGATTTTATATACATGTAATTACAAACTTAAGAAATATTCAAAACGCAAGGCATAGGCATATTTCACCAAATAAATACTTACATGGTATCATCATATGGACAGTTTGTTGTGCATGATTTCCAAAGTGATATGTACATGTATGTTATTGTTATAGCCATCATATATACAACATATACTGGAGAGGCATTCACCTATTCTTCTGTCTGTGTAACATTGCTTCGGATCTTAAAACAACCCTGTCGAAAAAAAAATAAAATGTTATGAACATTTTCAAACTGCATATATACTCCTATAAATGGATTCACCGTGACAATATGCACAAACATTATACATGTAGACCAGATCTAGGAGGGGTCAAGGGGATCCAGACCACCTAAAAAACTCTTTAAATTTAAATTATAAAATTCATAAAAATATGGCTTACTCCCCCTCCCAACCTTGTTACTCAATCAATCACCCCCCCCCCCCGTCCGCATTTTTTTTTTCTGGATCCACGCTTGAAATCAGATTGCATGCTTGCAACCGCATGTTTAAAATATATATCTGCAGATTTATTTCGTAATCATTACGGTTACACTGTGTTCATTCATTCTTGTTTAAGAATAGAAATTTATCCGAAGCTCTTTGGAGAAAATTGACAGACCCTCTGTCAACCCGAATTTCCCCGTATATTGAATAGTTACATGTAAAGACCTGCATCTAAGTTTAATAATAACAGTAGATTTTTTAGTGTTTAAACACGTATCTGGAAACGTTAGTTAACATATAACATGTAAACATAGAATAAGCACACACTTGAAACATCGTAGTTCTAGGGTACCTGCATGTTGACGATCCGCTCCTCTCCTATCCAGGATCACGAACTTTTCAATCGCTGAGTATATAATAGTACGTTAGATCGGACACATCTTGATGATGTTGATGTAAAGTTTCTGCTGGCTTGCATCACTGCTCAGCCAGTGCCGATGTACATAACTTTGCAGCTAGAGAAAATTCAGTCTGTCTGCATATGAGTTATCGCGGGAGATAACTCGAACGGGATTTCGGAAACGAATAAAATGTTTGCAAGGGCTTACAAAAAAGATGCACATCAACCAGTAGCGCTTTAAATTATTAATGACAATTGTTCTAATCATATCTAAATTACAAAATCTGATCTGATCTACTGATTTTTGGTGTATTGCTCTATGTAAAATCAAACACCATCCTGACGGTTCTCAGTACCAAAAATTTACGCAATATGTGACGTCAGCGGGAACGAGACTCGAGTACAAAGTGAATGACATAGGTAAGAAACATAGGCCTAAATGAAATTTTTATGTATTATCGGAAGATCTCTGCTTCCCGTTTTGATAAATAAAAACCATCATTCGAAATTTTTGCAAATTATTATCAAGAATTCGTTACAATTATTTATAACTGCATATATTCTCTTTTGAGAAGTGGACAGGCATGGATGTAGGCTATGCCTGTCCACTTCTCAAAAGAGAATAAACTGCATAATAAAGATGAAGTGTATTGTGATGATGAACAGAGCTGAGCAAACTTTGCTTATATCCTTAGCGTAATGTTATGGGCTTATGCAATAAAATATCTGATATCTTTTTCATTGAAGCATGACAAAAACATCCCTACACGGATATGGAGTTGGTACTATTTGGATGGAGGTGTGAACATGATGACATGCCTGTTGGCTGTATAAAAGGTGAGGATAAATCAAAGTACTAAATATACTGAGATTCTGTATGCCTACTCGAGCCAATCCAAAGCCTGAAAATTGTTCATTACATAGCTTGTTTTCTTCCAAAAGTCAAAAAAAGAGAAGAAAAGATCCTTCCATATTTTTCCAGAGTGTCTTTCCGCCATTAATAGCAGGTTCGTAATTGAGTAAGCACAACAACTTACATGTACATGTAGTTTTGTTAAAAATTTGTATAGGAGATGTGAAAAATATTAAATAAGAAATTTATTAATGAATATCAAGATTACAATAGCTGTATTACTTATATACTTAATTATATCTAGATATTTATAAGATCAAACAGGAATGAAATCATTTAATAATTATACAACAATAATATTTGCAGAGAACCTTAAGTTTGCAGATTTGCAAAGACTCTTTGGAAAAGATTTTAAAAGCATGACAACCAACAACATTCCGGAAGAATTCATGGATGCAGTGGTAAGTAATACTTCTACTTTTTAAGAATTGTATGATAATTTGGATCAATGTTTAACATTGAAGCTCATTTAAGAGATTCAGACAACAGGCTTGAGCGAAAAGTTTATGTGTTGATCACTATTGTCTGTCTTTATTCTGTCCCTGGACAGTCTACATCCCTCTGTAAAATTTTGACATTTTCTCCTTCTCTAGAACAGTTGAGCCAATTTTAATCAAACTTGACACAAAACATAATTAGGTGAAGGGGAATTCCAGTTTGTTAATTTAACAATGAAAAGTCACACCTTCTTTTAGTGAAATTAGAATGCGTTGTTATTTTTAAAAAAAATCTTAAAAGCTTTTGGTCGGAATAGCTGAAACTTGTATGGAAGCATTTTGAGGTATTGTAGATTCAAATTTGTTCATATACATGTAATGGTTCCTAGGGTTGGGCCACAATAGAAATCATTTTTGACATTTAGAAATATTTTCTTAAAAGATTGAAACAACAAAAGCGGCTTGATGATTATGTGAGGAAAAATTTGAAAATCCTCAAAACAAAAAAACAAAATGTACAGGATTCGGTTGCACGAACGTCAGTTAAATTAACTCTTAGTTCAAACCGTAACTAGCTGTTAATTTTTTAATGGCAAGTTACATAACTAAGAGTTAATTTTGGGTTGCTCGAAATATTGTTAAGTGTCTATTAGCTAACTAGGATTTAACAGAGCGAACTTAGTTAACTCATCGTTAAAGCCGTATGCACGCGCGTTTACCCTACCGTCTGACAGTGACAATGGCGACTAAGCGAGAAAGAAGCAGTAATTGGTCACTGTCAGAAATCAGTATTTTGACTGAATTTTTTGAGAAAAATGAAGATGTTTTGAAGGCAAAGCAAAGCAATTTGATAACTAATTTGCGGAAGAATGCAAAATGGGCAGAGGTGACCGAAATGATAAATGCAGTGGGTATTCAGCGGCACACGGTTGACCAGGTAAAATTTAAGTGGGGTAACTTGCAGCAAAGTGCCAAGAAAAGTTTCAGCGCTGCACGGAAACAGGCTAAACTCACTGGCGGAGGCCCTCCACCAAAGCCCCCAACCGCGGCTGAAGAGAAAATCATCGATATGATAAAAGATCGACCTAATTTCAGCGGCATTGTTGGGGGCTTCAAGTCCTCAATGCCCGTCACAACAGGTATGACACAATGTGGGGTTTTGACCGATAAATCAATGAATGAATACAAATCCTTGAATTAAAACAATTATCAATTTCACCGATGACTGAGATTGTATGGTTTGTTTACATTGTAGTCTGACAAACACCTCACAAATTGATGACGTCAATTATGGGTACACATTGAAATTACAGGGGATTCCCCGAATGCAGACAAGCTTAAAACTTGTGATTAATACATATACCATTACTTACCTTATATTAAGTACTTGTACAATGATGATACTTATATACTGTATCATGTTTCTTTCACCACAATGATATTCAAAGCTATGCCAGGCAAGTAAATATCAAAATCGTTAAAAAAGCCAGAAAAACGTCAGATATTTCAGACTAAAAGCTATCGTGCCCATATTCGCTTTTTGTGCAAAAACACCTATACTCTGTCCCGAGTTTTTGCTTCCACCACTTTTTGCTTGATATTTCAATAATAGTAAATACCTTTGTGCTCAAACTACGTTCATCCACTAATATAAAAAATGTCCAGATTATCTGTTTTGAAACGCCCCCTCGACCGCTTCAGGTTTCAATACACATCCCGAAATTGAAAGTCTACCGAGATTTTGCATTGCAACAGCCATTAATAAGCCCGGATGATAATGTTAAAAAATTGCGCGATGTATTCCGAGTGTATTCCGAATGGAGAAAAGATGTAAACATTCCCCATTATAAATCTCCGTAAGGAATCTGTTTTCGTTCCTGTTAATTTTTCTGAGTGGAAAGGGATAATTGTTCAATGAAGATATCTTGGATATATTCCCTTTTAACGATTTCAACTGCATTTCTTTCACAGGTATGTGTAATTTTATTAAAAATTATCAAAAAGCGATGGAAGCAATAACTTGGGACAGACTATAACGTTATAACAAGCAATAACATAATCTAAAACTTGTTATTTAAAAATTGGATTTCACAAATGTCAATCCAACATATCCTTCATTTAATCACATAAAAACTGTAATACTTTCTATACATACATTACGTTTCTTTTACATACAAAAGTTGATACTCACAACATGCGCGGCTATGTTAAGGCTGCCCGATTATGTAGAGTCACTTGTCTGTACTTCATAAGATATGACGTCATAGTTAACTTTGACGTCACGATCTGCATTCCTTTCGATCGTTCTTAGGGAATGTATCGTAACGTAATAAGTGATATTCATTGTGCATAATAAAACCGCTTCATTCCTTTACATAGACACTGTTGTAAATACTAGTGATACTAAATTCAATATCACCCTATATGGAGTATAAAAAAATCAACAGTTTTAAAGCTTCGTAATAGGTAAATAACTATTCATAAACTAATGGTTTTGAAACTCCCCCTGCTACGTGTAATCTAATGAATGGTGATATGTATATGCATATAAAAAACGGCTTGGCGCAAGTGAAAGATAAAAACAGTCTTAGTATATTTTACGTGAAATCAGGAGAGAAAATAAGTATCAATGTGAATCTTGCTGGGGGAAACCTACCGATTGACCTGATTTTGTGAAAATCGAGCCTAAAAGGTAAAAATGTGCCTAATTTCGATGGCGGTGCGAAATGTTTTGACAATATTTCAAATAAACGAAATATTTATATGAACCCCCAGCAAGAACTGCAAAATACATTACTTATCGAAGGATTTTTCATAAAAATATTTTTGATTTAATGTCATTATTCACTTGTGCCGATGCGATTTTTATAGATTATTTACCGTGTTAGAATACACCCGTCACATGCTTTACAAAAATATATGACGTCACAAATAGTGTTGGATGTCGCTGTTAATTTATGTAATAAAAGTTTAAAGAAACTCGCTCAGTTTAAGTATTTTTTCGATAATCAAAATAGTATCATTTTTCGATATATATTTAGCTTCGAACAGCCTTAACTTAGCCGCGCGCACCATTCATTAAAACCATCTGGGTTAGCCCCCCTACTTCATTTAAGAAAATGACGTCAATATTGGGGTGCAAAATAGGTTGTTTTTATATTTTATACATTATGCATTATTCTTTTTTCAGCCTTCATTTAAAGTAAAAACACACGTATCATCGTTTTTGAAAGGGGGGGGGGGGGACAAATCCAAAAAATCTTGAAAAGCAAACAAAAAAGGGAAAAAGATTACTATACAAAATCCTGAAACCGTGGAAGGGGGGGGGGGTAAGTTTACCTTTATCTTCAATTTCACTGTGTATTTCCTACCATCTCAATAGTTTACATGGTCCCATAAAAATGGGGGGAGGGGGGCAACTCCATGCTAATTCAGTTTTTTTTGTATGAAAATTTAAGAAAAATCTTTGCTGCGCAAAAATGTAGCGTTTTATATTTTGCATAATATTAAGGGTTATGTCTGAATATATTATGAACAGTGTTTTTCTTACTCTTAAAGTTGTAGCACTTCTCTATCATTATAATTTTATAAATTTCTTTCTGTAGTGGTTTTAAAGGATGCTGAGTTAGATGCTACCGGTTCCTCTTCCTCTGTGGAATACGAAGAAAGTCCGCAGGCAACAAAACTGAAACCGAAGCTGTTGAAGACGTTCCTGAAGTCGAAAATTTCGAGTGTGTTTCACGATTTTTTTATTTACTATTTTTCATTTCACATTTTTGGAATTTTTTGTTGAAAAAATATGTTGTTTGGCACAAAGAATCGAAACGTTCTTCATTAATTGATTGTGAAAGATGAATTGTGCATATTTGACAAAATTAAACCCCTTATATGAAATACATACAAATGATTATAGTTCATAGAAAAAATGATTTTTTAATGTTTTGATACATGTATATATTTTATGATATTTTATTCGTACGTTTTAAAAAAAAATTGAAACATTTTTAGTGTTTGCACCATATATCTGTTTTCTTTTTGTATTTTTAAAATAGCAATACCAATCAAATTGTAATACTTCCTTCTATGCACACTGCGGAAAAGGAATCAGAGTTGGGGACCAAGGCCTGCACTTTAAATGAACCCTCAATATCGGATTCTCGACCCAAGAAACGAAAGAAAATTTCAATTGATGAATTACAAAGAATGCAGTTTGAGGTAACACAATAAATCAAATTCTTGCATAAAATATAAAAGGAATCAACAATTTTGTTGGTGGATTCAAAGAATATCAGAATAGTTTCCTACACAGATAAATACCGGCATGTTCTAAGCAGGTTTAATATTGATTTCATCTATACTACTATATTAAAATAATAGACTCGAATTTTTTGTCTTTAATACCGAGAAATCGGAAGAATACTGTCTTTTGTTTTATATATTTTAAACATAATTGGTACTTGAAGATTACCAATTTGTTTTTATTTTTTCTCTGTTAAGCTTCGCTAATTAAAAATCAACGAAAATTCCTCAAAAATTCCCGGAAATCACTTGGATTTTTTGGATTTTACAATCTTGCGCTTGCGCAATACATTCACGCTAACGGGATCTTTAGTTTACGTTTCCACAATATCACATCTGCATGAATAAACTCAGAAATGATAATACATATACGGGTAAATTTTCATTGGACTTTTGCTATATATTCTGTTCATATATATTAATGATTTCTTATGAGAGAAAGTATAAAATAACAAATATACATTTCAAGTACATGTAAGTACTTAATTACTTTTGTCTTCGTGATGACAAAAAATATTTGATTACATGCGAAAAAGTTACACTATATTTGTTAGAGTGAAGATAGAATATGTTTTATCGTAAAAATGAATAATGTCCTACGGACCCAGTTATACAAAGAAAATACGTGTACGTTGGTGAAAAGGTGTTGAATTCTTCCATTCTGTGGATTAAATCTTTTAGATAAAAGGTATTTGCAGTCTGAAAAGGGTTTGTTGTGATGAATTTGACTGTTATTTTCAAGGCAACTTCATTAACTTTCTCCATAATCGTTCCGGAGCGATTCTGCAATTTTCTGCTACATTACGGGTATAACGGAGGCATTCTAACTGTGGGGAGTGCCTTTCCCGAGACACAGTTAGATTTACCAAACTAGGGAAAGTGTAGTGAAATTAATACCATTATTGTAGGCTTATAGCTTTGTTATGCAAATTTCAATAATAAACTGTGTCGATGTACCTATTCGTAAGTGTCCGATATGCAATGTCAACCCGTGCACGCACGGGTCAAAGTCTAGTTTATTTAAGGTTTTATGTTGTCAAAAGACACACATCGGACTCAAGAATGTGAAGATTCAGAAGGACATTGAGCAGTCAGAACTTGAAACTGAAAACTTGAGGCTGCGGAATGCCAAGTTGACCCATGAAATTGAGCTCTTAAAACAAAATCTTGCGCAAAATGAAAATGCCTTGCTTGCATTGCAAGCTTTATCTGATGAGTAAAAAAATCATGAATTAAATAAGTACACAGGTCATGTGTTAAAATGTAATTGTTTGTAGGTTTTTATTTTTATTTGTTACGTTAGAAATATGTTCTTGTTATGAAGTTCCTGACTGCCCTGCCATCCTACGGTCCTTGATAATTTAATTGCCCAGCGGCATTATCCTGTTGAGGATTACCATCCTCCATCTCTTCCTTTAAACTCAGTGCAATGTTGTGTAGAATTGCAGAAGCGCCAATGATTCTACAGACTTTCGCGGGCTTCATTCTAATCTCACTATGCCACATGAAATCTTCGTTTCCACCAACCAAACACCTTTTCGATCGTGTTTCGCGTGCGACAATGGGCCGAGTTATAGCCCTCCTGAGAGGCGTTCGATGGATGAAGATACGGCGTTAACAGAAATCTGGAACAAGCATACCCGCTGTCACATAGCAAATACCCATCGTCTACACCTCGATGATGATTTTCGAGGTATGCGCTGACTTCTGACGCCCGAAAAATGTGTCTGTCATGCGTACTACCAGGCCAGTGGGCATCAACATTAATGAATTTCCCTAAAGGAGAAAATACACAATCTAATATCTTACAAAGTCATATTATAATTAAGGTCTTCCGTTGGAAACGGAAGACCTTATTGTTTTTGCTTTGTTTCTTTTCCTCTATTATTATTATTAAGGTCTTCCTGTACTGTAAAAAAAAAAATTCTGACTCCCAAGCCCTTCACTCAATCCTAATGAAAATTCGTGAAAATGAAGCTCTGACCCCATTCTTATTGTCTGTCAAATATGCAGCGGATTGAACAATTAAGAAGAAATTCCTGGATTAAACGGCGCTTATTGCTTATACGTGGAAATTAAATTTACACACTGTACACGCACCGAACCCAACCCCCCCCTTCCTATTCACAAAATCATTTAGTTTTTCTGGCCTGATTTTACTGGATCTTTCATCTCGAGCCTTTATTTTCAACCTAATTCAATTCTAGATTACTGTTCTAATGACCAGACCTATTCGTTCATTTTTAAGAGAGTTATAAATTTTTGGGCATTTGTGTTTCGATTGGCGTGCTTGACATGTACTGTAGAAAAAAATTCTAACTCCAGAGCCCCTCACTCAATCCTAATGAAATTTTGTGTAAATGTACCTCGGACCCCATTCTTATTGTCTGCCAAATATGCAGCAGATTGAACAATTAAGAAGAAATTCCTGAGATCAAACGGCGAGTATAGCCTGTACGGGGACTTAAAATTTACACAGTACATGTAAGCTGCCGCGTAATATTTCTGTTGTATGTATATTTCTTGTTTTCCGTTTAGTCTGTATCTACGATAGCGTGTGAACTACTAATGAATGTTAGAACTGTGGAAATTACTGTCATCAAATTTTTACCGAATAAATTTACGTGTCACTGATTTCGTTATTTCTACATTTATAAAGGTTTTATCAGTACTGCTGAAATAAAACAGTCAAACATAATAGTAAACGACACGAAAAAACGTTCTCAACACTGAAATACATGGGTAAAATGCATCAGTCATTGTTTTAGGACTTCCCCTAATTGTTGTTAACCGAATCCGAGATCCACACCTAAAAATTCTATTTTCGATTTATTTAAGACGAAAAATCAAGCTCGGGTCTTTTCACCCCCCCCCCCCTCCAGACACAAACACGCATCAATATTTCAAATGACCTCGCACTGTTACCAAACCTGAATAGTCAAACATCTTACACGTTGTTTTTCATCTCATACAAAAACTCAACTCCTCTCCCGGGCGGAAACTCCCAAAATTCAAAGACAAATTCGGGAATTATTTCGCGTCAGCAATGTTTTGAGACACCTGCAAAGGCTGTGTGTTCTAATCTCGCCAGAGCCAAGATTTGCTCTTTCTCTCTATTTCTTTCTCTCCTTTTTGTCTAATTTTCTTACTAAAATGGGAATTATTTCGCGTCAGCAATGTTTTGAGACACCTGCAAAGGCTGCGGTTCTAATCTCGCCAGAGCCAAGATTTGTTCTTTCTCTCTATTTCTTTCTCTCCTTTTTGTCTAATTTTCTAACTAAAATATTCAACATAAAAGGGTGTTTGACTGTAAAACAAGTTGAAAAACACTCTTTAATTAAGATTTAGACAAAAACAGTGTTTTATTATTAGGGTCTTCCGTCTTCAGCGGACGGAAGACCTCCTCGTTGCTCGCAACGAGATCGTGTCTAGTTATTATTAATTTTTTTTTTCTGTCACGTTTTCTCAAAAACGCTTCAGCCGATTTTCATGAAACTTTCAGATCTTATTTATGACAAAATTTGTAAGATCGACTGCGCATGCCCGGCATGTAAGGAGGGTTTTTTTAACGTGCACCCTAAGAGTGAAATTTTTAGTGAAATAGTAGATGAAATAGTGGAAAAGACTTGTGAAAAATTATAACAAAACCAATATCCGGTGTTTGTTCGTGTTGTGACTGTGGACAGTAAATCAGTAAGTGTTTTATTTGGTCTTAAATCAACAAAGGAGATCTGTTTGTTTACCTGTTTACCTGTTTGAGCTGTATTCACTGATCTACATACATGAGTAATAACGCTACCCAGAGTTTAGATAATAGGAAAAGACACCGAGTATCTGATTCAGCAAATATGGAATCGGAAACGGAAACGGAGACTCCTCCTCCAAAGGTGATGAGGAAGATCCCGGTACTCCGCAGTAAAAAGTCGCCCATCAGAATAGCCAGCCACCAGCCAGAGGAGCTGAGGGAAAAACGCAGGAAACTGTTTGATATACAACAGAAGTACGCTGCCAAAAATGTGGACACGAAAATCAAGGGAGACAAGTTGGTTTTTACAAGGAGCGGCAACATATACAGAGACAAACTGGGCCAACGTCCATCCGCTGACGAGGTCATCTCAGGTGAAGAAATCAAAAGTCCAATCTCTGCGGGTAAACAAATAGAGGACAACGGTAATCGGTTCACCGCCCACGCTACACCGACCGAATCTCTCAAGCAGGTCAGAGGAGCTCTCATCGATATCATGCGTGTCCCTACAGTGTCAAGTGCGAGCCACAATGTGTTTGCCTATCGATTTAAGAGTAACGACGGAACCATTCACGAGGGGGCGGACGACGACGGAGAACATGGGGCAGGGAGAGCCTTGCTGAGATCCCTTGTCGACAATGAACATCTAAATGTAACTGTCGTAGTATCAAGATGGTATGGAAGCAAAATAGGTGCGCGCAGATTCGTTCATATAAAGGATGTCGGATTGAGCGCAGTGAAAAACATCAATACTGACTCCGGGTAAACAATAGTGGTGGCGAAGAACAAAATACGGTATTTCCCTGTGTAACTTAATGACCATTTTCCTCTTATGGATATATAATATATATATTTAAAAAGAGACTTTTTTTTACTTTATTGTTCTCACAATTGTATGACCTTTTTCATGATTACCTTCAATCTACATGATTTGTAAATTTTCTATGATTTTTCCATTTTTTTCTGCATTTTTCCCTATTTTATTCTGTTTAAAGTGTTATTAATAATGCGCTATCGTCCGCCAATTTTCTTTCATTGTGTATGTTACGCCGGAATTTCTCAGTGTACAATTCGGGTTTTATATTTATTATCAGCAGAGTCGTATCCGGTTTAACAGCTGGGAATCAGAGAATGGATCTTTTCTCTGTTCTTTTCCGTTTTTCCCCCTTTTTTGTTTTTATATAAAGTCACAACATTTTGACAACACCTGAGAGATATGCGTGCGTTATCCTTTAAAGAGTAAGTGTTACTTTTAGACGTGATTTTGTTCTTTATTACATGCTTATGTACATGAGTCGGGAGGATGTAATTATGCGTTTAATTTTACAAATAATAAGTAATTCTCCAATTGAATTACATCCTCACAATTAACTTCTAAACATAACTGTGCATGAGGATAAGCACTGCTGTCTCTTCAAACGTCCCTATTTTAAAGATAATATAACAATCTTTTTTCATATATGTGTATAACCAAGTACAGGGTCATGTTAAAAACTAGTTAAAATAAACTACCATGCATTTGCCAGTCTGCGCAATATGTACCTTTTCTAATATGCACAGCCTTTTATTTTCAATAGGGAACATAATATCCCTCTCTTCTCTCTATCGGGGCATGATATTTGTTATGTATTTTGTGTTTGACAATGGTTAAATTAACAGATGATTATATGACCAACCAACTGAAAATCATCTCTGTAAATTGTCAAGGACTAGGGGATAAAAGAAAGTGTCAAGATGTTTTAATGAATTTAAAACTGAAAAAATATAATGTTTATTTTATTCAAGATACACATTTTACAACTGAAGAAGAAAATTATATAGAAACAATGTGGGGTCATGAGGTCTTTTTTAGTTCATATAAGTCAAATTCAAGGGGAATTGCAATTCTCTTTAATGATAATTGTGAAGTTAAAGTACATAAAAATTACAGAGATGAAAATGGAAATTATCTTATTTTAGAGGCTACAATCGACAACCTACAATTTTTACTAGTCAACTTATATGGCCCAAATTCTGATACCCCAGAGTTTTATTCCCAATTGTTAGGAAAGATAGAAGAAATTTACTCAGGCCAATATGTTATAATAGGTGGGGATTTTAACTTAGTATTGAATCAAGACCTAGATACAATGAACTATAAAAGAATAAATAATCCTAAGGCACAAGTAGAAGTTCATAAACTCATGGAGACTCTTGACTTAATTGATATTTTTAGAGAAAATACTCCCACATTAAGAAGATACACCTGGAGAAAGAGAAACCCAATTAAACAGGGAAGACTTGATTTTTTTTTGATCTCACAATCTTTTTTATCTCTGGCTCCACAAATAAAGTTTGAAAATAGTTATCGATCAGACCATTCACCAGTAGTATTAATTTTTAAAACAAATGAATTTAAGAGGGGTAAAGGTTTTTGGAAATTTAATAATTCACTACTAACAGACAAGGATTATGTTAAACTAATTAAGGAAAAGATTTGCGAGGTTAAGCTACAATATGCCTGTTTAGTCTATAATAGAGAATTAATCCCAGAGATAGACAATGACATAATATCTTTTACAATAAATGACCAAATATTTCTAGACATCTTGTTAATGGAAATAAGAGGAAAAACAATCTCATACTCTACTTTTAAGAAGAAAAATGCAAGTAAGCGAGAATCACAATTAGAAAAAGAAATACTAATTCTGGAACAAAACTTAGGAGAACAATCCTTGCCTGATATTACCAGTAAACAAAATGAACTTGAGAATATTAGAAAAGAAAGGCTTAAAGGACAGTGTTTACGGTCAAGAAGCAAATGGATAGAGGAAGGTGAAAAGCCTTCTAAGTACTTTACTTCTTTAGAATCTAAAAACTTTATCAATAAGCAAATACCAAAACTAGTGCAAGAAGACGAAACAATAATATATGATCAAGATGAAATTTTAAATGAAACAAAAAACTTCTATGAGAAGCTGTATAGTAAAAAAACACAGGAAGCTGGAGAAAATTTTGTTAAAGAAAAAATAAATCAGTTTGACTTTCCAAAATTAGATACTAAGGAATTGCAATGCATTGAAGGCCCATTAATTAAAACAGAAGTATTAAACTTTCTTAAAAAAATGAAGAATGATAAAAGTCCTGGACCGGATGGTTTCTCTAGCGAGTTTTTTAAATTTTTTTGGAAAGACTTGGGTTCCTTTATAACACGGGCAATAAATAACTCATATGAATTGTTAAACTTTTCAGAAACTAATAAATTAGGAATTATTACCTGTATTCCCAAAGAAGGAAAACCTAAGCAATATTTAAAAAATTGGTGCCCAATAAGTCTATTAAATGTTGTCTATAAATTAGCCTCTGGATGTATAGCTGAACGATTAAAAAAAGTCTTAGACAAACTAATCAGTAGTGACCAAACAGGATTTTTAAAGGGGAGATTCATAGGAGAAAATATTAGACTAGTGTATGATTTAATGAACTATACTGAACAAAACCAAATACCAGGATTATTAATGTTGATAGACTTTGAAAAAGCATTTGATTCCATATCTTGGAGATTTATTTACCAGACCCTTGATCTATTTAATTTTGGTGATTCAATTAAAGATTGGGTAAAAACTTTCTATAGTGGAATCAAGTCATGTGTTATTCAAAATGGGAAATAACACTTTTGACTTGTTAGGAATTAAATTCTCCATAAATCTTACTGAAATGATTGATTTAAATTACAACCCAATATTTCAAAAAATTCAAAGTACTTTGAAACAATGGAAACGCAGAAAACTAACACCTTTTGGACGATTAGTGGTTTTGAAAAATTTAATTATTCCAAAATTTAACCACCTTATTCTTACCTTACCAAATCCCAACAATGAAATGTTAAAGGAAATTGATAAAGAACTATATTATTTCCTATGGGGTGGCAAAGTCCACAAAATAAAAAAAAATATTGTCATCCAAGATTATAGACTGGGGGGATTGAAAATGATTGATTACTGCTTTGAAATCAAGTTGGATTCGTAGACTCCTCACATCAAAATCCAAGTGGGTTAATTTATTAGAAGCTCAAATGAAAATAAAAATAAATAACTTATGGATAAAGGGCTCGGATTATGTACTTAAACACAGTAAAAGTATAGGTAACAAATTTTGGTCAGAGGTGTTCCTAAGTTACATAAAAATAAGTGAGACAATCTCCCAAAACACCAATCCACTTTTTGAACACATATGGTATAACCCAAGGGTAAAGATAAACAAGGAAAGTATATTTTTAAGAAGTTTTTTTAATGCTGGTTTTGTTTGCATCATTTACCTTTTTGATATAGATGGTGACTTTAGAAGTTTTGAATCTTTAATTGAACTTGGTATTAAGACTAACTTTGTTGAATATAATGGTCTAAAAAAGAGTATATTAAAACGAATAGGTGAATGCAATATAAAAGAAATTAAACCAACAGTTGGACCATATATCCCAAACACATTATCCATATTCTACAAAAATAGAAAAGGATGTAAAGATATGTATAATATATTGATAAGGGAAAAGAGGGTCCAAAATAAAGCAATACTAAAATGGGAAGAGAATGACACAATATTTAATGAGAATGATTGGTATAAAATATTTGAACTTCCTTTTAAGACAACCCAAGAATCTAAATTCCATTGGTTACAATTCCAAATTTTACACAGGATATTACCAACAAATTATTACTTGCATAAGCTTAAACTTATTGAATCCCCTAAATGTTCTTTTTGTAAACAAGATTCTGAAACAATCGGCCATCTTTTTGTGGAATGCCCATTTGTAAAAGAACTATGGAGTGACATTGAAGAGTTATTTTTAAGAAACTACAGGGTGTCCCTAATGTTTGATAAGCAAAGTATACTTTTTGGTAAATATAAAAACTACCATATGTATAGAATACAAAACCTTTTAAGTTATATTGTAAAACAGTATATTTTCACTTGTAGACTTAAAACTTACCCAACTTTAAATGTGTTGGAACTCAAAAGGAAAATTGAAAACAGGCTTCTTGTGGAAAAATATTTACTTTTAAAGAACTGTGAATTTGAAAAATTTGAGAGACACTTGGAGAATATTATTGAAAGAATTTAGCAAGTCTTTACTATATCCCCAACTATTTGTTAAAAGAATGTATGATGCTTTTTTAAAATATCTAAATAAATCTTTTTGATAAGCAAACCCTGATAGACAGCTATGCTGCAAAGCAACCATTGCCCCGTCAGCTTTTTTCTCTCCGCCTTCTTTTCTCTCATAAATAAATATATGTACATGTACATGCTAAATATTATGTTCATGCTGGTGTTTGTGTATATTATAATCACATATTGGAAAATCCTTAAATTTAGAGCTGTCAATTTATAAGTTGGTGTGCATGTTATATTTTTTATTTGCTTTTCTTCTTTTGTTTCTTTTGTTTGTGTTTATATGCATATTATTTCACTCAATGTTTTCTGTCCTTTCTCACCCCCACTAAAAACATAAAAAACAAACTTTCACACCATTGTGAACTATTATATATCTATTCTTGCATGTATATTGTATGTAAAAAAATGTTGAGATTCCAAAAGAAATGTATTATGTAAGAAAGCTGTGAAAGTCATGAATAAAAAACATAAATAAAAAAAAAAAAAAAAAATTTGTAAGAAAATTACACGAGATTATTTTGGTCGTCACTTCCGGTACCGAGATATTAAAGATTTTATGTTTTTGCTTGTTCACGATTTTTCTCAAAAAGTATTCCAGATAGGACTTTAAAATTTTCAGAGAAGGTAGAGAGTGAACGTCCGCAGTGCCCTTTGCATATCCGAACGTCCGCCGTCACTTCCGGTCGTCACCGGAAGGAAATGAAAAACCTTAATTTTTCAATTTTTTGGATTTGAATTTTTTTTTATTTTTTTATTTTTTCATTCGATAGAGACGCTCTGAAAACTTCTAAATATGAAATTCCTAGTTTGGGCGCTAGGCGCTCAGTTTAGACTCCCTGTTTTACAGTATGATAGGGTCTACTCAGCGCCCTGGAGCCAGAAATCGGTGTTAATATTGCCCGTTTTGGGACCGGGGATCCCGGGGGGACACCCGTGCCCCCAAGAATCCGGTGTCACTTGGGTGTCATAAGTCCTAGTTTGGGCGCTAAGCGCCTGTATATGTTTTTTTTTTCAATCGGGATCGGTAAATTCTGTTTATATAGTCGATAAATGTAAACAAATTTCGTTATTGCTGAGTAGCTTATTGCTGAGTAGCTTGACTTTGGTTGTTTGTATGCAGAAATTAAACTTACTTGAGTATGTGCAGGAATGGCACAAGAACGAGAGGTAGGGTGTTGTACGGCATTTCTGATCAAATCAGTTAGTTCTAATACCGTCCGTCTTGGAAAGCGGTACCTGGCAATCAACTCGTTGTCCGTAAACTTGTCCAGCGGGTCAATTCTGTCCCGGAACACTCTCTCTCTTCTCAAAGCCCGATCATTTTCGAAAAGGACGAAAAACGCAGCCATTTTATCTCAAGTTTTTTTGTGAAAAGGAGTAACATCTTAAATTTTCACTTACGATTAAAAATAAACTTAAGTTTTTTTGTGAAAAGGGCTACTGGATCGGATTTGATCGTCACTTAAATCGTTCATCTCTATTCTTTGCCTGTATACTCTCTCTTTTCTTCCAGCAAACAAATTACCAAACAACAACAAGTTCGCCATTTTGATTTTATGCTTAGTTAAATATTTAATGTACCTATGTAACCTGAGTTAAATCTGTAAGTTAAATTAGATACTTAACTAAGCTTTAACAGCTTGTTAACTTTTGAGCAACCAGTTTAACTCGCCGTTAATTTTAACGTCACATTAACGTCAAGTTAACGGCTAGTTAAATTTAACTGACGTTCGTGCAACCGAATCCAGTACTCTTCAAAGTTGTCCAAATGTTTTGTATTTGGCAGCATAAAGTAGATTTGATAAGTTATGGCTATTGATGCTCAGGTGAGAGATTTGGCTTATGTAATAAACCCACAAACTGAAAGCTTAAAATTACAATAAGGACATGGATCAGAGTGATAAAGTGAGAATCGTAGTATTCGGATATGACAAACATAAATTTATTGTATTTGATCAAATCTGCTTTAACGAGCATTTATCATGTTACGAACTGCATGTCATATATCAATTAATTTTGTTTTTATCTTCCAATATTAATAATTCACATTAAAAAAAAGATACCAGTATGCCATTCAGCAATAGGAAAATTTCATGAACACTTCATTATGTATATTTTCTTGTAGATTGATGAACTAACAAGCCTTTTCGAGAAGTGGAAGAAGAAGAAATTTGAATTATGTTCTTATCTAAATAAAGAAGATTTTCCTAAGAAGATTATTGTCATTGTTTTCTGTTAATGTTAATTCTATATAAAGCAAATTAATTAGGACTTCAGTTTTCTTTTCAAAATATAACAGATTATATTCTCAAATTTAGATAAAAAGAGATCAAGATTTCAAGATTATTGAATTTAAAAGCTGCATAGTATTTTGTATGAAAATTGCATGATATTTGCATGATATTCGCATGAAACAACAGTGAAACATAAGATATACATTTTCGCTTGAATATCGTGCGAAATTTTTATCATATGATATTCGCATGAAAATTATGTCAAAATCGCATGAAGTTTTCGCATGAAATTCATGCGTGTTATTTTTCGTCTCTTTCTCATGCGAAGAATTCGCATGAACTTCATGCGAATTTCATATGAGATTCATGCGAGCCACTTTTGCCTGTGTATGCGTTTAAAACATGAACAGGTTTCCGTTTTGCACACAAGTTTAATGCATCGTCTCAAATTGAATCTTGATTCTGCAAAAAAAAAATTGTAGTTTGTAATATTATTGATGCGTTGACTAGGGCAGGCGCGCATCCGATTTTTTTTAAAGATAAAACTTTAAAATATGTGTTAAATTCTCTCTTTATCTCTTTCTCGTTTGTGTTTGTTATGATTCCTTTTCCTTTCTATTATTAATACAATTCTAATGTTCGATTCCAAATACCCCGAATCTAAGACATATACTTTAACAATTGGGACCTTTTTCCCGCGATTTTGACATCATATTTATCAAATAAAAACATATGACCATCTATATTAGATAACAATAACATTCACAGAGAAGTACATAAAAATCGGTTATGTCTGAAAAATCATTATTAAGGAATGAAAAGAGTGAAATGGAGATATAAGCTTGCAGGCAAGAACACTCACTTACATATATGTGTAACATTATGCACGTGATACTGTATGATTTATGAACGACAACAGAGCTTTTCCTCGTTTATTTCAAAAACTTAAACAAAGGCATAACATTTTTCAGCATTGTTCACCTAACAATAAAATGATGACATTTTAAGCTCTGTATTTTTCATGAAACTCAACATCTGATTCACTTTGAAGCAGATTATTTAAACATTACAATAAACATTTTAAACAATTAAAAAAGGAAACACATATGTAGGTGCAATTGTTACTATGCCACTAAAATATGTATACACATACCCGTATGTAATAAGTATGCAAAGTTAAGATACATGTCAATTACACTGCTTTTATATAAAAGTCGCAAATAATTTAAACTTCTTGAACTATTTTTGACATCGTCCCTTTAACGCTTTAGTGACCTAGATTTTCCTGAACATCACTATTTCTATAAATAAAAATTTATTTAAACGGATTTCTTCAGAGATTTGATTTTTAAAACAAAGAAAAACACATAGAGTTGTAGGTAATAGACCTGTTTATCATTAGCTATTCAGGAGTAAAACCTACTCTTGACGCCGCGATGAAAACAAAACGCTTTCGTTGGGTTTCTATACGCAAAAATTATACCTCCTAATGATTATATGTTACCACTTGTAAGCATTCTTAATCAATATTTTTAACTTCAAATGATACCTGTTTGTTTCGTTACATGACAATCACATCAAGTTGTTACCGAATGTTTTCTATAGTCGAATATAAGTTGTAATCGATCTTGTATTATTATCACTAAACAACTGGAATATTTTCAAGAGGAACTATAAATAACCAAAGCGGCGCGTTGTTTTATAAGCCCCGATTTTACTATCAATATTGGGCGATTTCATTCATCTTGGTGTAACTTGTGTGTTTTACTGAATTACTGAATGTACATTAACCAATTTGACGTTTATATGATAGTTTTTTTTTTTAAACTTTCGATGCAAAGTACATGTATTCAACATTTATTGTTTTTCACAAAACAAATGTAAAAAAAATGATTTGACTTGAATCCCCATAGATCTATGGATGAGTTTATTCAAAGAATCGAATATATCATCCATTGGGTAAAAGGTAAAGCAGGATTCTGCGACAGAATGTCACATTCATAAATATAGTGGACAAGTCCAAAATTGGATAAATCATGTCAAAAGTTTTAAAATTCCTAGTATGAGAATTCTTTGGAGCATACATAATTTATTCAGCTTTTTGGGAGAGAAAAAATCTTTCTTGAAAAACCTTTGCTTAGAAAAGATAAAAAGGCCTGACTTTGTCATTTTGATTTTATACAATTTAAACCTCAACTGTTTTTGTTGCGACTTTTAATAAGTTTTTCCGTACTATCATGTGATAAGTTATTAATTTAAAAAAAAAAATTAAATGCACTTAAATCAAAGAAAAAAGCATAATTTTGATTTTAAGTCTGCATGTTCCATTTATATGAAAAGCATAAAGTGAATTCAATTTTATTTCCAATAAAACTACTAGTAGATGATAGCCCCGCGCAAGCGCGGGAATTAACACTTTTCACATTATTATGAAATAATGCTTAATTGCTCAAGGTTGAACCATTATTTTTTGTTCATTTTGTATATACTTTGTCCGATTTTTTTACTTATCTTAATATTCTTAAAAATTGAAATAAAAACAAACTGCATTGTTGGATATTTAAACCCAATGAGTTTCAGACAAAAGACTATTTTGAAAAGCAATCTAAAGGAGGGGGGGGGGGTGGCATTCCCTTTAAACTCTCCCATTTTATGCATACATCAATTAACCATATAGACTTAGAATTTAAAAATCTGTTCATTAATCATTAATGACTTCCACCAAAGCGTTTTGAGTTGTTAACCACTTTACTCTCATTTTTTGCTAGTTTTGAGTTGTTCATCAAAAATAAAAGTCGATTTTTTGGTTAATACCACAATCATACCTAATCAGTCAAAATCCAGTTATACCTAACGGACATCATCACACATGTGTCATGAGGTTTTGGCATTTAGTAGTTTATTTGCAAAATGCCTTAATTCGTTCAGAGAAAATCGGTTTTGTTCGGACACATTAAGGGGAATAAGGATTCGTTCAATGAGAGGGAGAGAGAAAGAGAGAGAGAGAAAGAGAGAGAGAGAAAGAGAGAGAGAGAGAGAGATGGCATTATATGATAAGCATTTTTGAAAACTTGAGACCAAGGGCGGATCCAGTCAATTTTTACGGACTGGTGGTCTGAAAGAAATGTTGTTTGCCTGCAAGGTCCGAATGGACCCCTTTTCTTCCTCTTTCCCGCGCATGGAGATGTTACTCTTGACAAAGCAGGATTTTTCTCTTGTAACTATGAAAATATTCGCGCTATGCCGGACAAATGATATCATCCCCAACGTTTACATGTACCGACATGTATAATTGTGATAGGTTTTGACCTTTTATTCTGGTAGCAAAATATGTCAGATATTGTTTCAATAATTAGGGTTGTCAGAAGGTATTTTGTAATTTGTCCGACAACGTTGCATTATCGATTAGGCATAACAAATCAAAATGTGTCCCTTAAGGGGCTTTTTATTATAAATCAAATCGTATGAGATCAAACAAAAACATATATGACTGGGAAGTTTTATTTGCTTGTCCAACTCGTTGACATGGTTATATTTGCTCGGCAAGCTTTGCCAATGTCTACCCCATTTTAACTCGTTTGATAGAACAAACTATTAAATATAAAATCACACAATATAGATACTGTAAATTCCTAATTAAACGCGAGGAATTAATATCCGAGTTAAATCACGAAAAGCATCCTTCGCGAAATTCAAAATTTCGCCATTATTTTCTGAGGGTTGAAACTATAAAAAAAAATAAGGAGAAAAGTTCACCGTTTACGATTTTATGTCCTCGATTTGATACAAACCAGCGGAATTAAGTACTCACTTAAAATAAGGAATTTACAGTATCCTCCATAAACTATTACATGTACTTTGACAGTCTAACAGTCTGTTTCAATGTAACATGTTCATACGGTTGTTTGCCGGTGGAAACGTACAAATGTATATATTAGTTTATCTACACACAATATTTGTTTTTCTTCACTTTACCTGTGAAATATTCAGCTACAAACAGGTTGTCGCTTGTGTCAAAACATAAACCAAAGGGATGGTGTAGATCATAGTTGTCAATGTAGCGGAGGAACTGTCCGTCCTGATCCAGGATGTGGATACGGTTGTTGTTTTGGTCTGCTGTCAAGATCCGACTTTGGCTGTCTGTTGAGATGCAGACTGGATCAAATGACCTCTTTTTAGCAAAGGGAGGACCAGTGTAGGTAAAACGGAGTTTCCCGGCCCAATTGACCACTACTTCTGCACGGGCTCTATTATCTGACACACAGATATCTAGGTTCCTGTTCTCGTTGATGTATTTAACGTCACAACCAGGTGAATAGAGGGGTTGCTCATTTTCATTGTACTGAATATTTTGTTTCTCTGTACACACAACTTTTGTTTGTTTTTTATCGTCACACTCCATAATAACCATGAGTTCGTTAGAGGAGGTACTACAAACACCGTGAGGTTTCCACCCCTGTAGTCGGATCACTGTCTGTATCTGTGCATTCTTCACTATGTTTCCAGTTCTATCATTGTCATCAGTATAAACTAGATCTCCACTTCTTGCCACTGCTATGTCCCATGGCTCGTTCCCTGACTTGGTTTGGATTGACTTAACTAGTCCCCCTTGCAGGTTGTAAAGATTCATTATACTGGCACTATAACCACAAATCCAGATTTTTGCATCATTTGCACGGGAAATAGTGCATAATCCAGACGGATATTCATACGCAGTTTCCATTTGTGTAATGATTCGTGGCACACAAATAAGCCGTCGGTCAAAAGGAGAGGGCTCAACATCAGAAGAATCCATTGTGTAGCCATGTTCTTCTGTTTTTAACGTCAACGTTGATACAAACCCAACCACTTTACAAAGCTGTTCTTTGTTGATGCTCTGACATTTAGTAAGGAAACACTGAGTTTAGGAGGCAGTCTTCTGAATTCAGCATTCCTTGATTTGTAGGCAGACACAAGGCTGATTTCATTTGAATCCAGTAATTGTTTCAGATCAGCAATGCTCTGTATGATTTTAGAAATATTGTGTGTTATTTCACCTTCTTGTTTGCTTAGAACATCAAGATATTTTGATTCTATTTCATCAAGATCCGATTTCAGTTTCTGCATTATATTATCTATTTCTCTGTGCACTTCTTTTCCATGTTCGTGGATTGCTGTTATCAATGTCTTGCAGTTTTCATTTAGACTAGCTTTTTGCATTGAAATGTTGGATACAATCTCTTGATATTTAGGATATATATTTTTTTCAATATCTTGTAAATCTTTTTGCAAGAAATGTGTTTTGTTTTGTAAACTTTCTAATATATCTACAACGTCATGAGTTTGGTGTTCCTCACAGGAAACACAGAGTTCACAAATAGAAATGTTGCATTGTTCACAGTAATGGTCACATATTTTTGTCGAATGTTTTTGACATTTAGGAAAAGATCCTCGATATTTAAATGACACAACTTTGTGTTCTTTGGATTTATCAGATAGATGTTTCCCTTTACACTCATCAAACAGATGTATGTTACAAATGACACAGTGTATAGGGGGGACCGGGGTCTCACAGAGATGACACCGTACCACATCTTGGAGGCTGTACTCAGGGTTCATGGTCAAACGACCTCTTCACAACTGAGGAAAATTCTAAAATTGAAATAACTGAATTTCTATTTTAACTCCAACTAACCTTCAATGCAACTTAAAAAACGATTTAAAAATAATTGATTACCCTTTACGTGTATAAACATGTACTTATTAAATGGTGATTGATAACACAATAAGATTGAAAGTAAATAAAACAAAATCTAATAAGATTAGTCAACAAATATTTTTTGCTCATTTACAATAAGGTAGTATGTTTGCCAAGTTTTTAAAGAGAAATTATAACTATTTTAGATTTATGCTTCACAAACTTGATTGATAAAATTCCCACGCCCTTCTCTTACATAATTTCATGAATCAGTTTCTGGCCTGCGTTTAACAATCTCTTTCAAAGATAGACATTTTAATATTTTATCTCTATGTAATCTAAATTTAACACTTTTTTCATTCATTTTTTTTTGTCTTGTAAAATTACTGTTTTAAAATATATGACTACAAACCCTAATCCAACATGGCGAGTCAAGGTTATAACACTTTTTTCTGGTCCTTATGAAGGCTGTCTTGTCGTTCCATCGTATGAGTACGTATAAGAGGATTTTGAGTTTTCTTCAAAGATATTTGTCTTTCCATCTAGTTAATGCGTAGTTACATTATAACCATAGTTCTTTATTTAAAGCAGAACAAGTTGTGTACACTTAACAATGCATCACTAAATCTTTCTACCCATTTTTGATCAAGCATGCATTAACGTCGTGCTATTTCATATTCAAAATGTTGTATTCAATTTTTTGACAGTACAAAACAAACATCTTTAGGATTGAAATGAAAGGACTATGTGCGGTATTATGCATTTTTTGCCTCCAGAATTAAAATTTTATATAGAGCTTTAAAAATAAGGTGGAAGATAGTTGAAATTAAACTTAAAATAAGTTTGTAAAAGGTTTTCACTACAGCGACGTCATAATGTAGGGATGACGTCATGAAGATAGTCTTACTTTGTAAAATTGATGGTTTGTAGCAAAATATGGGTGTTTTCCGATGGTGTTTCGACTGAAAAACATCGAGCGCAGGCTTGCTCAAATACCATTTTTTAGTATGATGTGTATAATTATATGAATAAAAAAATGTGTTAAATTCGTACTTGAGCAGACCTGCGCTCTATAATTCTGAATGCAATATATAAAGATTAAATGACAATATTCTCATTAGTTTGCAAATTTGCGGGAATTTGGTCATGTATGTGACGTCATGGATAAACAGCGAATGAGCAATGGTGACTAAAATCAAGATTAAAATGATAGGCATCCTCTGTACTATGATTTATAAAGATTTGATTTTTATACGACAGTATTTAAAAATTGGTTAAAATTGGGGGCAGATATTTGACCATACCGAATATAGTCCTTTAAATATCTGATACAAAGAATTGCGTGAAATGGCTTGTAGAAAACGCTTTTAACTACACCAGTAAAACACGATATATATCCTTCTCTTTCTCCTGTGGTTTAAAAATGTTTTAACACATTATTTCATAAATGTCCATACTCTCATTCAAATATACAATATATTTAACAGAAATACTTAATACTTTGTTTCTCTGTGGAGCCAGAGTGACTCTCAGCTTTTTTGTTTGTTTTATCATCACTTTCCGTGATAACAAGGAGGTCTCCCGACTAGATCCCCAGGCATGGGTGTTAAGGAAGCATATGGGCATTTAGCGTCTTATTTTGACTGTTATATTCAAAATCGTGAAATTTAACTATTTTGAATAAGATCAAAAACTTAGTATAATCCTTTAAAATAGATGAAAGTGCAATAAAATTGGGTAGTTCATTACTGCCACGTTGGTGCATTATCACGTGACAACTATAAATAACTTACGTATATTCCTTAACAGAAAATGGGGTACAAAAACACTACCCCGTGGTTTCCAAAATAAAAGAAACATATTAAGTGAAGGCAAAACATCTCAGTTTAATCAAAACCGCTGCTAGAATTCTATGTTCTTCTTAATTGAATAGTTATTCATCCGGCTCTCGTCAAACCTTCCCAACTTTTATAAGGTTTGCACGGAAAACAGTATGTTGCATTAAAACCACTGACAACATAGAATTCTAGCAGCATTTTTCTAAGCATTGATCAATCAATCAATATGTGTAAAAATTGAAGCTCAATATATACGGTGCAGTGCTGTTCTAGTCGGATTTTTATATCGTAACGTGCGAGTACCCATTATTGCCGAACGATTCACATTTTTTATATATCACTCTCTTAATATAAGCTGTCATATGAAAATTTCTATGCAAATTTCTGCACTGTTCATTCATATAACTTGAGTGGATTTTTTGTTATTTCAAAGCCATATAAAACGACTTACTTAAGACAAAAAATAAACCCTGTCCATGACCTTCGATAAACAGGAGGTCGAGTACCCATTATTGCCGCTTATATCTTTTCGTCATTATTCAGTAATTAGCGGCAAATAAGCCAAAAATTTTAAAGAATCTCACAATGTCAGACAAAAAAAAGATTTTAAAATAAAGAATTTATTTCATAAATACAGTTTTAAAGAGTTTTACATAATATATTTTTCAATGTCTCTGCGACCGCATGCGCAGAAAATAACAACAAACAGGAGAACATGTGATTTACAGGACTTGCGACATGTGGATCGCTGCAGGCGCCGTCCCGGTATGACAATGAATGTCTAACCATTTGCAAGGTTCTGGCAAACACTGGTATACCAACAGTCACAATTTTCACGCGAAATCCAGCTGTTAAAAACGTTTTTCCGCCGTACTGATTGTTGCATGGAGGCACCTTTCTGGGACAGAAGGAATACAATATGGTGTCAACTAATACATTGACTTTAGCAGTAATGGTAGGTGGGTAGATTAGTCAATATCATTTGGATACTTTGATAAACAGATATTTCATTGGAATTGATATTTTTGATAATGTGCAACCCCCCCCCCCCCCCCCCAGCTACACGAGTATCACAGAGCAATAGAAATACTAAAATGCATTTATAATTTTCCTGGAGAAGACGGATGCAAAGTTAAACATTGGTTTAGATGTAAATCACTTAATTATGCTACCAATCCTACATTTGAGAAAAACTTGTAACCTAAAACAGGAGAACCCATGCATGTACTTGGAATAAATGTTAAGTGTCGTTTAATAGAAGAAATATTGGGTATGCATTTTTTTAGAGAATCAATACCCTGGAAAAATTGTTTAGCAGATTTTTTATTTCTTCTCAATTTCAAGTGTTTTTAAAAAATCTTGTCAATCAATAATCATGGTTCTTAATTCAACAAAAACGAATAAATAGCGGATTTTTCGTTATTTTTAAACGATCGGCAATAATGGGTACTCGGCAACAATGGGTACTAGCACGTTAAACAACGACAGAGGAAAGCCTGGCCGAGAAATAAAATTAAATTTACAAGCCTTTTAAGGAATGATTCATATAACTAACATCTCTTCCCGTATTCTTATGTTTAATTCTCAATAAATCACATCACAATACTTTATTAGAGTTCTTAGATTAGTTAGATTTTAAATATGTTTACAATGCTTTCCGATCAAATTCACATGCCATCAACCTTTAATCCTGACGTCATTAATGTGTTAATCTACGTACATGTATTACAAACTAATCTCTGGAAAAAAATTGTCTTCAGTATTTTTTATTTGTTTTTGGTCTACGTTTCGTTGTTAGATATTTGAATATGTATATAATAACTAAGATTTGTGATTTCACGGAATTACATGCAACTCAGATTCCATATGCTTCCTTAACACCCCCTGCACTCTTTGTTACAGCGCTGTCCCATGGGTCGTTTTCTAACTTGGTTTTGAGTGATGTCATTAGTTCCCCTACCTGTTGTACAGACTCATTATATTTCCATTATAACCACATATCGAGATTTCTTCATCATTCACACAAGAAACACTGCATAACTCAGACTAGTATCCATACTCAGTGTTTATATGAGCGATATCTCTGGAGTAAAGGACTTAACACGAGGATAATTGATTGTGTAGCCATGTTCGTCTGTTTTTATAGACAACGTTGATACACAACCAAACTCTATAAAGCTGTTTTTGTTGATATTCTGAGAAGTAAAACTTGGTAGAATAACTGTGAGTTTAGAAGGAAGTCGTCTGAATTCAGCATTTCTGGGTCTGTTGGCAGAGACAACGATAATATCGTTTGATTCCAGGAATTGCTTTAGATCAGAAATACTCTGTGTGATTTCAGAAATGATTAATATTAGTGATTTCAGCTATCTATTGTTCTAGAACATCCATGTATTTAAATCCATGTCATCAAGATCTGATTTCTTTTTCTGTATAATATCTTTTTTTCCTGAACAAATCGTCTCTTTGTTTTTCGATTGTTGTTGTCAATTTCCTGCAGTTTTCATTTAGATTAGCTATATCAATTGAATTGTTGGATATACCCTCTTGATATTTAGGATAAGTTAATTTGTCAGAATCGTGTAAATCTTTTTGCAAGAAATGTTGTTTTGTTTGTAATTTTTCACAATGCCCACTACATTATGCACTTGGTGTTCCTTAGAGGAAACAGAAAGCATACACAAAGCAATACTGCATTGTTCGAAATATTGACAAATATTTGTTGAATGTTTTAACAATTAGGAAACGATCCTCGATATTTGAATGGCTTATTTTATGTTTCATGAAATAATCAGAGAGATGACTCATCTCACTGCCTTCACACAGATGTATATTACAAATAGCACAGTGTAAAGAGGGGGCTGGGGTATCACAGAGATGACACCGTACCGCATCCTGGAGGATGTACGCAGGGTCCATGGTCAAATGATTTCTTCACAACTGTGGACAATTCCGAAATTAAGAGAACAAGATCTATGTGTGTAACTTTTGTAAATGATGTGGTAACTAGATAACCAGTGAGGAATTGAAATGGTATTTCTGCCGCTTTGAGTATGCCGAAGGAGTAGGTGCACTCGCTTTGCTTTTCGATCATTAATCTGGTAACAGCTTATTTTAAAATCGTTAATAAATTTGAACAGCAGTGTTACCTTGCAATGTACAGGCCTATATGTTCTTTTTAATTATTCCTGGAATTTGAACAACCATCCTCGCCATGATCGCTGATCTCAAGCTAAATTTTCTAATTAGAGAATTAAATATTGTGTGTTAATATTTTTGTAGGTTAAACATTTGATTTTTTTTTTATATTTTTAAAGTTGTATTCTGTAAACAGATACAACTTAATATTTTGTTGACAGTGTTTATTTTTGAAATTCCCGTTATATGTAAATAATGTTAAATCAGAATAATAGAGAGAAAAATAGATCTGGATTATTTTTTTGATGCAGGTTTCAAAGAAATCTTTCGACCAATCTGAAGGAACAATATCTTATCAAACTAGTAATTATTTAATTATAGAATTATCACGTTCTTCTCTAATATAATTTTATTAGTCTCCTACTGACATATAATTACAATCTTCTTTGAAGATATACGTTTTTTCAAAATGTTTAACAGGATGTAATCTGAAGATTCCACTTTCATTGTTCATCTGGTATCGTGTAAAATAACCGTTCTAAGATATACGACAACGAATCCTAATCCAGCAAGGCGAGTCAAGGTTATTACAAGTCTTTCAGGGTTGGATGAAGGCTGTCTTGTGGATCCTGCAAACGAGAAAATATTTCAAGATTTGGAATTTTCTTCAAACTTCATTAATTATTTAATTTAGAACACGTCGTCTATTCATAAGAATGCATATCAATAGATCACGGGGACGTCAGTTATTCATCACTCTACCCTTTAGCAATCAAACATACATTAGCGATGTGCTACTTTATATTTGATTTTTTTTTTTCAATTTCCTGACAGTGTAAAACAAACATTAGAAATTCTTTGGGATTTAAAAGAAATGTAAATATCTGATATAAAAAAATTGCATAAAGGGTCTGTACTCAACACTCTGAAACTACCTTTATTAATCGATATCTGTCTTTTTTTGTTTCCTGGATGACTATTTCATAAACAGTCCATACTTTCATCTTGATACGTGCACAATTAACAGTGACTATAGTTAGTAAGCCAAGAGGAACCTTATTTCAATTAATTTTGATTAGTTCTTGTATAATTTGTTGTAATTTAAAATCCATTTTGTACCATGTTCAAGCCAATACGTTATAATTCATTTGTTTAATGATTTATTGTATAAACTTTATTTGTTTCTGATACATTAATTTGAATCAGAGTAACAGTTTGTGTTCACCATTAATCGTAAGTCAGAACAATTGCCATTTTAGCATTAAAAATGCAATGTTCACACTTTTTCATATATATATTTAATTAAATATGAATGTAAACACAGTTTGATCACATGTAATACTGAATTTTCTTCACTTCTCCAGTGTTCTCAGCCACATATAGATAGTCTTTGATGTCTACGCATAAACCCCATGTGCTATGTAAATCACAGTTATCAATGTAACGGAGGAACTGTCCGTCTTCATTTAAGATATGAATACAGAGGTTGTTACTATCTGCGGTCAAAATTCGACCCTGGCTGTCTGTTGTGATACCTTATGGTTCAAATGATTCTTTTGTAGTATAGGACGTGCCAGTGTATGTAAAGCGGAGTTTCCCAGCCTTATTGACCACCACTACTGCACGGGCAATCCAGTCAGATACACAGACATCTTGGTTTATATTCTCACATATATATTTAATGTTAGATATTCCACCAGATGAATAGGGAGGTTGTTCATTGCCATCATATTGAATAATTTGGTTCTCTGTAGAACCAGAGTAACGCACAACTTTCGTATATTTTTCATCATCACTGTCCTTGACAACCAGGAGGTCACCAGAGGAGGTACTCCATACACCACGAGGCCTCCAATGTAGAAGTTTTATTACTTCTTGTATATGGGCATATTTTATCGTGTTCACAGTTCTATCGGTGTAATCAGCATAAACTAGATCCTTACTCCTTGTCACTACTATGTCCCTTGGCCTGTACCCTGATTTAGTTTGGATTGAATTCAGTAGTGTGCCATGAAGGTTGTAGAGTCTCATTGTGCTGTCTTGACCGCATGCCCATATTTCTTCATCATTCAGACAGGATAAACTGCGTAAGGTATTGTGTTCATAATTAGTTTTTATATTTGAAATAATCAGTGGTTTATCAATGAGCTGTTTGTAAGAAGGAGAAGATTCAACATTTCGGGAGTCAGAAATGTTGTAATAATCCTTTTTGTCAATGGAGCACATTGACAGAGAACCAAACTGTTCTTTAATGTGTTGTTTGTGAATTTTCTGAGGACCAAAGATTGGTAAAGAAACTGTGATTTTCATAAGCATTCCCCTGAATTCGACATTTTTTGATTTGAAAGCAGAGACTAGGCTGATATCCTTTGATTCCATTAAATTATTTAGATCAGCAATGCACTGTTTGATTTCAAAAATGATTCGTGTGTTTTCTTCTTCCTGTTTATTCAATACATCCAGGGTTTTGTCTTCCATTTTATCAAGATAAGATTTTAGTTCCATAACAATATTGTCTATTTCTTTGTGCCATACATCTGCATGGTTGTTGATTGCTTTTGTCAAGTTCTGGAGATTCTTATTCAAATCAGCTTTTTGATCTGGGAATATCTGATGCTACCGCTTGATATTTAGGATAAATGGAATTTCTAATTCGTATAATTCTTTCTGTATATCACGTCTTTTGTTTTCAAAACTTTCCAAAATATTCACAACCTCGTGAGTTTGATGTTCTTTTGAAGAAAAACAAAGTGCACAAATAGTAATGCCACATTGCTCACAGAAAAGTTCACATATTTTTGTGGAATGAATTTTACATTTTGTAGTCGATCTCCGCATTTCGAATGGCACTACTCTGTGATCTTTGGATTCATCAGAAAGATGTTCTTCTTTACAGGTTTCACACTGATATTTTTCACAAATATCTCAGTGTAAAGGAGGGGTCTGAGTTTCACAGAGATGACACCGTACCAAATCATGAAGGCTGTACTCAGGATCCATGATCTTATACTATGTCAACTGCAGATTGAGAATTCCAGTTTTTAAACCCCTTTTAACATTTATAACGTATTTGTGTGTTTGTATCAATCAAATTCATTTAACGTTTAAGCGACACGAGCGGGCTCATTTTTGATTTAAAGAACGGATTTCCTTGTACATTACATCTTATTGTTTGCTGACGTTTGACTATTAAAGCTGAGGAGATATTTACATAAATAGCCACGTCTGTCGTGTTTTTATTTTTAAAAAACCGACACCTGTGCAGAAAAAAATCAAAGTACCAAAGTACTGAAAGCCGGGCTCTTTTAGTGTGTCTTAAGCATATTGTGTAGTAAAGACTGAAAATCTATCTCTCTCTCTCTCTCTCTCTCATGCTTTTAATGTCGGCAAAGCATCAGAGAGCAACCAAATTTTGTAAGCGGCTATAAACAAAAAATAAGTCTGTCTAGTAGAAGTTAAAAAGTTCAACAGTTGCTGCCTTGAATTTTGCAACAAGCATTATATATTCAATCCCCGTTTCTTCATCGTGTAGCAAAGTAGTTCATGGAAATTCATGCGCATTGTATGTGTCCAAAATGCATAGTAATGTTTTAAAAACACGTTATTAATAAGAAAACTAAAAAAGATAGACAATTCATTCGAAATTTAAAAAAAGAAACAAAATGCCAACACTTTTGACAAAACGTGGCTCTTTGTGTAACTATTTGGTATAGCGGAAGCTTTAACTTGATGCTGTTTGGTTTTTAGCTCACCTGAGCTGAAAGCTCAAGTGAGCTATTCTGATCACATTTTGTCCGTCGTCCGTCTGTCCGTCTGTCTGTCCGTCCGTCCGTCTGTCCGTCTGTAAACTTTTTACATTTTGAACTTCTTCTCTAAAACTGCTTATCCAATTTCAACCAAATTTGGCACAAAGCATCCTCATGGGAGGGCGAATATAAATTGCAAAATTTAAAGTCCGATCTGTATTCAAAGCGGAGAAAACCTTGAAACTGTAGAAAAAGGGGGGTGCATTTTTAAAAATCTTCTTCTCAAGAACTACCGAGGCAAATTCAACGTAGTTTAGGATACATTATCCTTATGGGAAGGAAAATATAAATTGCAAAAATTAATGGGTAATTTTGTTTCAAATCAAAGTTATTACGAAAATAATAATAAAGGAAAGGCGTGTTTCAATCGGGCTCGGCATCCGGTAAAATGGGTAGGCAAGACTTGGCCTGGACAAAACAAAAGATTGGCAGTTATTAATCTGCCAATCTCATTAAAATTTCAGGATATTTGATGGACTAGTATATTTGTATTCGCTGTAGATATTGCTGCAAAATAATGCGTATTTGGAATTGACGATTGCCGATCTGCCCCGGCATTTATTTTGCCACGGCCCGGGTTTGCATACCCATTTTACCAAGACTCGTATTCCATACTTCTAAAACGAGGTTCTTTGTTTAAAGCAGCCATGACATTAAACGAAAAAGGGTCGATCTGACTATGATGAATTTGCTTGTTGTGCAACAGTTCGCGTATGAAGGGAAGTTTTGAAACATAAAAAATATATTGGTGCCGATTTGTGAAGTAAATTGAGGATAAATATTTCAATGCGTTGAGTTTTCACACATGACGTTGGTGTTAGCTTGTTCTGATTTTCGTTTCGTTTTCATTATTTATGCTTTGTAACCTGGAAACTATCGTCTGTATTTCGTGATTTTTACGTATCAAATCAATCAGAGACTTCGGTAAATCAAACAGTTACGTTAACTGTTTACCTGCGCAAATTAAGCAAAATCTGATGTAGGGGTACTGAAATACAATTCATTCTATCGGTAATTCGGCATTATCTTTTGCGTAATGGTAGATTAATGCAATAGGTTTTGTTAAGATGCTCGGCGTTTTCTCTAGTTTATTCAGTTTAAATAGAGTTTGATATCGCTTACGGAAATATGTAGGTATATCCATGTATATATATATGATTCATTTCGAAAAAATAAATTGTGTTCTTTATTTGTTATACATGTAGTGCATGTTGTTTACAATTTCTATTTACTAACCATATTTGAGTGTTAAGCTTCGAATTATAAGCAAGATACAGAGATTTGCTCACAATTCTATGTTTGTACACAGATCTTAAAAGCTGAAGATTAAAAAAGTATAAAAAAAAAGTGTCAATATTTATTACGAAAATTTTCAAAATCTGCTCTTCCAGAAACCCACTTATTGAATTGTAAACTTAACCTTTTTAGCTCACCTGAGGATGGGGCCACAATGGGGGGTCGAAGTTTAACATGAATATATAGAGTAACTCTTTAGAAATCTTCTTCTCAGAAACTAATCGGCCAGGAAAGCTGAAACGTGTGTGGAAGCATCCTCAGGTAGTGTAGATTCAAAGATGTGAAAATCATGACCCCTGGGGGTAGGGTGGGGCCACAATGGAGGGTAGAAGTTTAACATATGAATATAAAAAGTAATTCTTTAAAAATCTTCTTCTCAGAAACTAATCGGCCAGGAAAGCTGACACTTGTGTGGATGCATCCTTAGGTAGTGAAGATTCAAATTTGTGAAAATCATGACCCCCGAGGGTAGGGTGGGGCCACAATAGGGGATCGACGTTTTACATAGGAATATATACAGTAAATCGTTAAAAATCTTCTTCTCAGAAACTAATCAGACAGGAAAGCTGACACTTGTGTGGATGCATCCTCAGGTAGTGTAAATTTTAAAGTTGTGAAAATCATGACCCCCGGGGGTAGGGTGGGGCCACAATGGGGGATCGAAGTTTAACATAGGAATATATACAGTAAATCTTTAAAAATCTTCTTCTCAGAAACTAATTCGCCGGCAAAGCTGGAACTTGTGTGGAAGCATCCTCAGGTAGTGTAAATTCAAATTTGTGAAAATCATGACCCCTGGGGGTAGGTTTGGGCCACAATGGGAGGTCGATGTTTTACATAGGAATAAACAGAGTTATTCTTTAAAAATCTTCTTCTCAGAAACTAATCAGCCAGGAAAGCTGAAACTTGTGTGAAAGCATCCTCAGGTAGTGTAGATTCAAAGTTGTGAAAATAATGATCCCCAGGGGTAGGGTGGGGTCACAATGGGGGGGATCAAAGTTTAACAAAGGAATATATAGGGTAAATCTTTAAAAATCTTCTCAGAAATCAGCCAGATGATTCTTTATAATTGTTAAGACTTTGGCCCCAGGACAATTCTTTGGCCTCACGAGAAGGTTCAGAGTTTGATGTACGTTTATATCCGATATATAAACTATTGTTAGGGATCTTTTTTAGATCTGCAATACTCAACATATGATATGACTATAAAATCATCCTGTTAGAAAAGGGACTAATGATTATAAACATAAGAATATCCAGGGGAAAATGGATTTTATTTATACAGGATTTACATGAATTATTGTACATTGTCCAGATAGTTTGTATTATGACTCCATTGAGCTGATTTTATCATACCGCTTGTTCCTCAGGTGAGCGATGTGGCCCATGGGCCTCTTGTTTGTTTATTTGTGCTATTAATAGTAACATTGGTGATTGGCCTGCCTATAGCCAGGACTCTGCTTTCAGCAGAGCTCGGCTAATTAGGTATAATTTGCAACTGTTCTCTCATTAAAGGTCCTGTTACACAGGCTTTGCTTACACCTCTGTCTACTCCAGATTCCAAGATTCTTGTTCAAACTGACACGATGGGCAAATTGTAAATATAAGATCTCTCATGATTTGCGATGTTATACTATTTTTATCAAGCGAATAGTGTGTTTTCCATCCCCGAGCCTTGAAAACCATATGTGGCCCGTTAAATCAATGTTGTTAAACATCCATTATGTAAATTTTTAAAAGAAAGTTGTCACTATCTTCTACTTGTAGCTTTATTGAAATTTAATATAGCATCTAATCATGATTTTTAGGTATACAGTCTCATAACTGCAGCGGTGTGTGCATACAAATTGAGTAACATGCGTTAGCGCGTTATGAAAATTTGTATGCATACATCGCTGCAGTTATGAGACTGTATACTTAAAAAAATCATGATTTAATGTTTAAATTTACATTATTTTAACTTCATGCCTTGTCTGTAAATGTGATTTATAACTTAGAATTGCTATCTTATCTCAAGGGTAGGTTCATATTAAGGTATCCGATGTACAATTGACCAAAAAATGATGCCTGGTAAGGTATATATTCTATGTACTCGTTTGATAGGTAAGGGTTTGTAGTTTCTAAAAATAGATTGTTTCCCACCAAATCACTATGGGGAAGTAACTCTAGCGCTGCAAATCACGCACGGTAAAATACTACTTTTCTTTGACGAAAACGTGTAATCATTAATAATATTTATCAAATAAAAATTGCCAACATATTTTAGTATAAATAAAGTTTTGAAATAAATTTATTACCTTTATCAATATCTTTTTTTTTTATTTTTGCGATTTTTTTTACAATGACCATGACGACTTAACGCGATTTTTACCCCCCCCCCCTCCCTTCGTCAGCCGTCGCATTCATAATCCAACGCATATTCCCGTTACCTGGTAATTTTCCTGTTTTCTATTCCTTTGCGATTGAGAACTTGTAATTGTAGAATTAAAAATCTAAATTGTTGACGGTTTTTATTTCATTCAGCAAAAAATGTTTGCACAAAATATATTGTTACTAATACTACAAAGTCGTGAATTGCGGGTCACATCAGGTGTGAAAGCGTTAGGAACAAAGTGTGCGAGAACCGTGTGAAATGTTTTATTAGAATTCATTCCAAACCTTTAACTCGTAGAGAACAATATACATTTTATTATCTTTTAGTCAAAATTGTATTCTTTTTCCAAAAAAAATGTCAGTAACTGTTTTAAAATGGAGACTGCCGATAAAGTCTGACTACGATGTTTCGGTATCGGTACAATTGTGGAATGCACAATACATCAACATGCTTTACACAGTTATAACAAAATATGAATCAACCATAAATGACGGTGTGATGTTGTAATAAGCATGCATTTTTTCACGATAAGATTGTGTACAAATACCACACATAACATCGGACATCAGCTATCTGACTGAACCTGTCAATCAAATTTTGAGTATTTGATTTCATTGGATGGTGATGCGCCTCTTTAATGTAAACAGCAAAATGAAACGAATTGACTTTAAAGCAGTCGGAATCAGTATCTTATAGTATTATTTAAATGATATAAAATCCAGCGATTTGAAAAAGAGTAAAAAATATACCGTTCATGCACATACATGTAATATGAAATGCGAGAAAAGAAAATTGTTTGGAATCCCAATGAAAAAATACTATCAATGATTAGAAATTTCATTATTTGACTCTTGTTAACTTGATTTACGGAAAATAACCAGGATATATTTAAACATAATAATTACAATAAACGTGTACGAGCATTTTAACCACGAAATCCGTATGCATAGAACTTATTAAAAATAGTTAGTAGAAATACGCCGTTATACTAATATAAAGTCCGAAACACTCTAATAGATGTATAATGAAATTAGGTATACAATCAATTGAACAAATTGAATAGGGCCATACACTTACCAGAGTACCCCAATTCAAGGTCTGCAATATCTTCGAAATCAATAATTAAAACCACCTACTCAGTATTTTTCGACGAAAAACGTGACTTGTGCACTGCAAACTTTACTCTATAAATTAGGATTTTTTTCTTCACGTTATTGCAAAGAGCGCCGCGGGAAAAAAATAACGTCATACATCGACAAATGACGTAAAGCTGCTACAACGTCACAATCATCGTAAGGGGGAAAGTTTAAAATAAACTCTTTTTAAAATTAAGAAAAACTAATATTGCTTGACTTAATGCATCAATTTTTTATTCTTTAATGTTTATTATGCTAGATCAAAAATAGTGCAATTTTTTGAAAGTTGATTTCAAGCTCCGTAATCTACCGAGCTCATCCCGGAAAATCCCGAGCTCTCTGGCTGAATTGTACATCGGATACCTTAATGGATGAGCCACAGAAACCACAAGCGTAAACTTTGATTTTCACTGGTGACGTTGCTGTTCACAGCATTCACCGTTTGTGACGTCATAATAAAACTCATAATAAAACTCGTCATTTTAACCTTTGAGTACCCTGTGTGCATTACAGTGTTATAACTGCCGTAGCTTTCAACACATTTTACAAGCAAAAAATATGTGAAATGTAAATATTATGTTTTAATTTTTTTTCGATATACAGATGAAGCACTTCTATTAAATCTAGTTTCCCAAATACATTCCTTACTGGTTTTTGCTGGAGCCACCCAAATATTTGTATTTATTTTTTGAATTTAATCATTTGATCTTGTATGTAACTTGTTAATTGTCATGATTGGTATAACAGCTAACCAAATATGTTCAAGGAATGAGTTGCATTAAAGTACCCCCTCTATATCAGGCCCCACTCTCATCAATTTTCCCTAAGTCAATACTCGGCCTCAAGTCAAAGTATTTATCTTAATTTTATGCACTTTGCTTTAAAGGATTTGAGTTGAGGAATGCGTTGAGTGAATTGAAAATGTTGGTGTGGTGGAGCCTGGACCCCTATTTTTTCTAGGTGAGATGACTGATCAGAGATAGTAACAGATCTAAATCTGATGTTACTTTTCAAATAAAGTATTAATTCAGTTCATCATAATTATTGGTCAGTAGTAATGAAATGTTTCAAAAAAATCTCTATTTGATATTATTTCAAGGATTTTGTTATTATACATGTATAATTAATAAATTAAACTTTACTACATATCATAAACGTGTGGAAAGTCTCAGGTGATGTATATACCTTAGTAACAAAGTAAGAGTCACAAGATATGGTTGAGAGTAAAACATTGGGCAACTGATCTTACAATGATATGATTTATTTATTTTTAAAGCAATTTTATATTTTGAAGGGAGAGCAATTCAATATATATTATTTTTAATAAAGTACATCTCTGTATTAAACACAATTTTTTGCATAAAATCAACTCATCTACACGTATTCTCCGTATATAATTGTCACAACTGAACTTTCTTTGTGGTTGATTCTTTCAATGCCTACTAAAAATCAACAATTACTTGGTTTTTATGACTCCTATAGTTCAAAAAAAAAACACAACATTAAAAGATAAAAAATAAACTCATCTACGTGCAAACATGAATATTACAGCATTGTTCCCCAGGGGCCTCAGTGGTTCAGTAAATCATCCACCACGCTCAACAACGATCCAACATTATCCACCATTGCTTACCACATTTCAACCCGTTCCGCCATTCAAGCGTACATTGTAAAAATCCCAAACATTAGTCAATGAGTTGTGTTAATCGTATATTTATCATAATAACGATTTTCAGTATAATGGAATACTATTTTATAGAAAAGAATGATTATTCTAATGAGTAATCAGAAATATCTCTTCCTTGCTTGGTTTTTATTTACTTCACCCAGGATCAGATGCTGGGTATTAAAATCGTTGTTTCTTTTGAATGTGAAAAATCAAAGCAAAGCGTCATTAAAATCAGATTCAGTTTCTGATTGTATATTTTTTTCTGCAAGTCTTCTTTATGTTTGTTAATTGCTGTTGTCAATGTCTTGGAGTTTCGATTCAAATCAGTTTTTTGTTCTGAAATATTAATAGCAATCTCAATTATTTATGATAAATAAAAATAATGTTACACTTGACAATGTATCCGTAGGGAATTTGTTTTTGGATAAAAAAAATCCCGCATCTACATTTCTCTTTTTTATACAATGATTTAGAATTACCTCTCTTGGATTATTTTGCAACTTAGAGTGATATCCGGTAATAAGGGCTTTTTTTAAACAGTATGGATTAAAAAGTATGTTTCCGAGGTAAACCAAACATTTAATGTCTAGGGATGAAGCGATATCGCTCTGCGTCAACAGTCAGGTTACGTCGGCCTCACAGCAGAGAAATAAATTCCTATATAACAAACAATGTGAGAATGATTTTAAATGACCTCTTGTATTTTCATTTACTATTCAAAGTGATCGACAGACAACTGGATGGAGGGGAGGGGTCAGATCCACCGCAACATCCTCAACATATTGACAAGCAAAAAAGAACAGAAAAAACTTGATACTCTTTACCAAAAAGCATAGTAGACCAAACGTCTTATTTATGTATTTTCATATCTGTTGTTTTGATATTATGGTCAAATATAACATATACATGTAAAAATGTGCACATGAAGTATTATATACAGAGAAACTATTAAGAGCTATTTTGCGTAGTGTACAATAAGATTATTTTTAAATTAGAATGACCTGGTTGCAAAATCAGAACTATGATTATCTTACATTTTAATAATTAATTTGTAAAAGTGACAATGAAAATGGTGTGTTACTTTTAATCCGGCTAACAATACAGCTAGGAATACACAAATATTAGAACCATTTTTGTGGACGGTAACAGAATCAAAGACGGTAACCCTTAGATAGGAAAGAACAGGTCAAGGTTCACATTAGCTTTTTGTATATATTGGTCTTGTATTTCATTTTCAGGTGGACATCATTAAAAAAAATCAATTTACAATAAAATGTATCATTTAATTCATAATTATATATCTAACTCAATAAACAAAATGTTTCTTTCAAATAAAAATTACTGCGATTTATACGTTGAATTATATTGAAATCAATGTTAAATGCAAAATTTATATTTTTGGAATCATTTTTAAATAGAATGGAAAGAGGGGTCTGTAGTGTATGGTCCCTTGTCATATAATAAGGATACTAAACATGACATCAACACCCCTGCGAATGTGTTCGGAATGTTTTCTTTATCGTTGCTAAGTATGTAATAAATCGAGAGGTGCTCGAATGAAAGTTCACGAGACTTCACCGAGATTTTTTTTAAGTTCCTGTGAAATTTCGAGCGGAAGTATAAGTGCTCGGATAATATTCTCAAAATACGTGAGTACTGGTCGTTTTTCATATCATATCCTTATTTGATTTATGTTCAAACATTAAAATCTTTTAGGATGTACATTGTATGTCTTATTTTACCACCTAGCGGTTATTTATTCTAAACGATAATATTCAGAACAGAGTTATCGTTCCGGTGAAACCACGTGTAGAGTGGTTAGAAATATAAACATTGGGTTGCTTTATAAAATCATAGCCATGTTTGACGCTTGCGGTGTGCAATACCATTTTTTTGAAAAAATAATGGATGACTGTTTTGCACAAAAACTTACTATATCGAGCCATTTTCAAGGAACATTCTGCATAAAATAGAATAGTCTGTTTCACTATTGATGCTATTACTGGGTCAGGCGCGGATCGAAAATGAATCCTCAGAGAGGATCTTTACTAAGCGTGTTAATTGTTGCAACAGCAGACGAAAACTATTTGTTGTATTGTTACATTTATTTCCAGAACACATTTTTTTCACCAATTAATGAAGTTAAAGTTTAAAATCAATAGACCTGTAGATTTTATATTTGACTACAAGTACCTAGAATCTATGAAATAGACAATAACACGAGGCACGATTTTTACTGCGAAACTGAAAGGGTCAAACAAAAGCACGTGGTCTAAAATTTAAATGACAATAACATTTGCAGGGGTGATCAAGTGACTACAGTGGGACTTGTATCATTGAATTTTGGGCTACTGGCCGAATACACTTGATCACTGAGCCATGAACTTACCTTTTCTCATACAACACACCAGCTTGTACTCGTATGCGAGAAATTTTCGCAGTGTTCGCGAGAGCCTCATTGTCGCGAATATTTCCCGCTCCGGACCAATATTCACCATATGGTAGTAATAAAACATGTGCAAACCAGTTTATTGCAGGTTCATCAGGAAATAAAGTCGTCGCAAATAATTGTTGGTTCACAGGAATATTTGCATACATGAAAATCATTTTGAAAATAAAAAGCTACAGACTTTAAAGAGAAGTTGTCTGGTGTTCTGAATCCTGATAAAGTTAATACATTATTCTATGTGTTAGGTATTTTTATTGATCATTCTATCATTAAAATACAATACAATGAACAGTTTTAACATGTAGAAGATAATAACAATCAAAGAAGTACTATTAAACTCAAATTGTTTTCACTTATGTATCAAGACATCTTTTGTTTCGAAGTACTAAATCTTGAGTTAACAGATTTTCTCGTAATGAAAATTATGTTAATAGTAGAAAATTTTAATTATATAATTTTAGGAAACGACGAACAAATCCATTGTTTCGATACAAGCACACATAATTTTAAATCTATTACTAAAACTTTTATTTGATTGATACCTGAGAAAAGTCGAATAGATTACAGTTTTATTACGGAAAACTTCTTACTCTCTATCCACTCATCATTAATTAGAAATAGTACGCAAGTAACCAAAAAAGAATCAGCAATCATATGGCAATGGAAATAAGTTTTATTCCTAAATAAAAATAAAAGAGGGCCAGGGTGCTAAAAAATAATTTATTATATAGAAAAGATAAAAACCCATTAAAGAATTATTAAAGAAGTAATAAGTCTCAATAAGATAAAGTGCCCTTATGAATGATGGGAAATTGTGAAATATATCATTAAAAAGTTCTCAAATAATACCTCAATACCAAAAAAACAGCTACTTAAAAAAAACAAATAAGGATAAAGAAAGAAAAATTAGACACATTAAAGAGTGTCATTCTTATGAAATACATAACACATAAAAAAAAACTTGAAAAAAGAACTTGATGAAATATATGATAAGTAATCAAAATAGGCTTATATTACAAATAAAACATGATGAAGAATTAACAAGTAAAATTATAGCAACGTCGACGACAAAATAATGTTAAAGAAAACAATTGAAGACGGAAACAAATTTGTTTATAGCAATAAAGAAATATTAGGAGCGCTGTGTAAATTTTTTGAAAATCTTTATACATCCCAATTACCACTAAACCAAGAAATTTCAACATATACAAATGTAACTAAAATTAAATAAAAACTTAATGATGATGAAAAAACTACTTATATAATAAACGCCTTTTAAAAGAATGCGAAAGTGCAATTAAAATAAAAATAAAAATCACCAGGATTAGATGGACATACATGTATCTATTTATCTCAGGACATAGTAAAATAGTAACAAATGACAATGCACCGTTTATAAATATAAAAAGCAAGTATGTAATTCTAAAAGGTGATACAATATTTCCTACGGGAACTTAAAATCCTCAGTTTTATATGTCTTTTGTCGAAAATTTTCCAGAACAATATTGAGGTAAAATTGTTGATACTCCTACCGGTAAGCATTTTTTGTCTTCATATATTATATAAGATAAGATCACAAAAAATGCATGATAAGCAAATTGCTAAATTAAATCATAATATAAATTATTTCACAATATTTTGAGTAATAATCTGTCTGTAAGTAAATTGAATCCAAATGTAAAAATGCCACGTGAAAACAGTGGAGAGATTAAAAATGTTAAACACTTATCATACGATTGTGGTGACTCTTTATTCATATGGCAAAATTTTAGATCTGTTGTCGGTTATGTTGTTAGTTGGAAACACATTGGCATAGGCTTTTCAGATTTTGATAAGTGGATGAATGCACTTATTTTATATACTGCAATGCAAATTTATAGATACAAAATGAAATGTAGGTTAACAAATTCAAAATCAGATAGAGAAACTTTATACATGTATAACTTTGTACAATAATCTTTGAAAACTTATGAACTTATTGCAGAGAAATCGTATAACTGTATTCAAATAAATTTTATTTATTGAAAATAAAACTTAATTACATTCCTTTGTACAACACAATATTCTTTGAATGATGCACAAATTTGCAATATATAATGTATACACAGTTTGTTTCTATAACAAAGATGCAGTAGCTTTTTATCTGTAAACGTCATAATTACATAGAATCTATTTCAATGTATTATACACACTATTTATATGTTTGTGTATTATCGTTTATACTCATGTACAGTTTACTCACATATAATACTGGATTTTCTTCACTTTTCCTGTGTTCCACTCAGCCACAAAGAGGTTGTCTCTGGTGTCCACACATAAACAAAATGGAATCTTTAAATCACAGTTGTTAATGTAGCGGAGAAACTGTCCGTCCTGATCGAGGATGTGGATACGGTTGTTGTCATTGTCTGCTGTCAGGATCCGACCCTGGCTGTCTGTTGTGATGCCAGCTGGAGCAAATGATCCCTTGGTAGTAGAGGGAGGACCAATGTAGGTAAAGCGGAGTTTCCCGGCCTGATTGACCACCACTACTGCACCGGCTCCTCGGTCTGACACACAGATATCTAGGTTTCTGTTTTCACATATGTAATTTGTTAGTAATCCATCCGATGAATAGAGAGGTTGACCATTCTCAGCGTACTGAATACTTTGTGTAACTGTGAACCAAGAGTAACGAACAACTTTTGATTGTTTAGCAGCAGCATCATCATCAATGTCCATGACAACCAGGAGGTCATCAGAGGAGGTACTACAGACACCGCTAGGTCTCAACCCCTGTAGTCTGATAACTGTCTGTATCTGTGAATTATCCCCGATATTCACAGTTCTTTCATTGTAATCCGTATAAACTAGATTCCCACTCCTTGTCACTGCTATGTCCCGTGGGTGGTTCCCTGACTTGGTTTGAACTGACTCCACTAGGTCCCCCTGCAGATTGTAGAGTCTCACTATGTTGTCGACACCACGTGTCCACAGTTTTTCATCACTCACACATGACATACTGCCTAATCCTCCAAACTTCGTGTTTATCTCTGAGATGATCCGTGGTACATCAATGAGTGGTCTGTCAGTTTGAGAATCCATTATGTAGCTGCGTTCTTCTCTTTTGATAGATGAGACTGAAAGAGAACCAATCTGTAGATAAAGATGTTCATTGTTTATCTTCTGAGGAATAAAACTTAGTAAGGAAACTGTGAACTTAGGAGGCAATGTTTTGAATTCAGTATTCAAATCAGCAATGCTTTGCTAAATAAAATATTAAAATAATGATATTTGAAAAATCGCGTAACAATTTATGCACTGCTGGCAAAGCCACAGATGCTTGAGAACAGGGCCGAACACCATCCTCTCCAACCCCCCAACCCCCACCCCAAGTATCTAGAAAATGTATGTACATTATTCCGAGGATTAAAAAATAATAAAATACGAATAGCTGCACAAATTTTACAATTCATTAAATCGCTTTAATCTCATATTTTAAGTTTGGTTTAGACCTTATTTCCTTTATACAAGAGATAATACAACCATAAAATATTAAATTACATTATAAAACACATAGAAACTTTAATTTTGTAAATATATTGCTACAGAAAGTTATTAAGACAAATTAAGGTATCCCACTCCTCAATGTTGTTGTATCAAGATTTTCTTGAGAAGTATATCATTGAAATCTGTAGACAAAACATACTTAAAAAATACAAAGATAATGGGGGTCAGTATCCATCCCTCTGAGTTATGGCCTATTTAATTTGACCTTTTCGCACCTAAAATGCATATAATTTAAAACGTTATTCTAAGCAACTTTTTTTTTTTTCTACACTGCTTTTCAAAATATTTTTCTTTTTCCAGATATAAATGATGAAGGTTTCCGTCTCCCGGTCTCTTGAAACCTGTTATTACGTAACATATGATTTTGCTATAAAACTATATCGATGAACAGCTATACAATGAACATTTTGCAACTATAATAAATAACATATTTTTGCCAAGAAAGAATTATAGAGTAAAATGATTTTAGGGCTCTGTTGGCCCCTACTTTGAAGGGCCAGCCATTTTCTTGATATCAAATGAAAAGGCTGATAAATAAAAACAAATTCAATTCAACAAGTGTTATATTTTTGGTTGACCGTTTAAAAGATATCTGTATAACAGTGTTTTAGCGGCTAATCCTTTAACTCCTTACAGGGGCCATAGACCAATAGTTCTAACTTAAAGATGGAATATTGTTTAGAACATTATTCGAAGCAACTTTTGTTCTACGTTGCTTTTAAAAACTTTTCTACTGTCCCATATGATAGGGATAAAAGTTTTAGGCTTCTGACCCCCCCCCCCCCGTTAACCCTTAATTAAGTAAAATATGATATAAGTATGGATTGCATAGTTCAACAGGTGTACAATGAACATTTTTGTTTCTATAACGAATAACAAATTATTGCTCAGTAAACAGTTATAATAAAAATACTTCAGAGATCTCTAGACCTATTTTTTCATGTCATCATTACAAATTCATAAAGTACTGTAATTAATAAAATCAGAAAAATAGAATTGACCAACATCGTGTTCATGACCCGTTAATTACCAATATCTATCTTACTGTAAACTGTTCAACAAATCAGGGATTGTGCTTGACCAATTAATCTGCATTCGTTTGAGATAAATTCGATATTACTTAATAGATTACATTTAAAGTTTAAATCATAATGATTATTTGTTTATTTATTGGCTTTAATCAAATCTTAATTGTGAAGATAAATTTGTTCATCTATGTATGTGTTCATTTCATGTTCAAATCATACTACTTACAGTTTAAAAAACAGCTAAGCTTCCTCTTCACCACTGCAAACAAATTATGGAATAATAGAAATGCGGTTCCCGCATATGAACCTTGCAGTTTTATACATGCACATGGTATGTTTCATTCAATAAGGCAACAGGTGTAAATACAGCATATCAAAAAGAATGATAAGAGGGTGTTCTATCAGTGGTGCAAAACTTCTGTAAAAATCAATTGTGTTTTTATAAAGATCTCATAAAGGCCCCCCCCCCCCCCCCCGGTTCCGACGCCTATGCGTTCTAAGTTGACAATGATGCAAGGTATGTGTTATTATGTGTAAATGTGTAAATATACCAATACAATGTTATGCCCTTTGGATTATGTAATGCTCCAGCGACTTTTCAGAGAATTATTGAGAGAACATTAAGTGGACTACAGTGGAATGTGGCTGTACTTTATCTAGATGATATAATTATGTATGGGAAGAGTTTTGATGAGCATTTGGAGAATTTGAAGAAGGTGTTAGATAGACTGGATGGAGCTAATTTGAGGCTTAAGGCCTTTTTTAAGAAAGAAGTGTCATTTCTCGGATATGTTGTTTCTGAGACAGGAATCAAGACAGACCCTGCTAAAACTGAATCAATTGAAAAGATACCAACACCAAACAATGTCACAGAATTGCGAAGTTTTCTTGGATTAGTATCTTATTATAGGAAATATATAAAGGATTTTGCCAGTATTGCAAAATGTTTGCACTCTCTAACGAGCAAAAACAACAAATGGATATGGACAGAGGAGTGTGATCTTTTGAAGAACTAAAGAAGAAATTACAAAATGCGCCAATTTTAGGATATCCAGATATTAATGATGGAAGTTTTATTCTAGACACAGATGCAAGTAATGAGGCCATAGGATGTGTTCTTTCACAAATTCAGAATGGAAGAGAAAATGTTATAGCTTATGGAAGTAGAACATTGAGCTCCGCTGAGAAAAACTATTGTGTAACCCGAAAGGAAATGTTGGCAGTGATTTACTTTGTGAAATATTATAAGCATTAATTGTTAGGAAGAGAATTTATCTTGAGAACGGATCACGGATCGTTAACTTGGCTTCATAAATTCAAAGAACCAGATGGACAAATATGCCGATGGTTACAACAATTAGGACCATATAACTTTACAATCATTCATCGGGCAGAAAAACAACATGCAAATGCTGATGCACTTTTAAGATTACCCAAAGAAGGATCAACTGAGGGAATGTGTAAACAGTGTTAAGAAAATCATAAAGATTATGATGGTGATTTTGTGACACGTGTGAAAGATCTGCGGGAAAATTCAAATGAGACCAAAATGACGAACGACATCATATGTGATATTTTTCAGCTATTCAATGTGACAAATGAAGAGAAAATTGATTCTGAGCCTGAGGAAGTAACAACTAAAAATCAGAAAACAAAATCGTCCACGTCGCGCAAAACAACGAGAAATACCTGATTTACAACTTACTTATGAGGAAATCCGAAAACAACAAGAAAATGACACAGGAATTGGACCTATTCTTCAATTACTTGAAAAATATGGATCTGAAAATAAACCACCTACTAGTGAAGTGACAAAGTGACCCCGAGTGCAAATTTTGGTATAACAGATGGGAAATATTAGAGATATATCAACGTGTTTTGTGTATCAAGTGGGTTGAAATTGAAAATGTGAAATTAAGGATTTGTACACCAAAGAATATGCGTGACGTAGTGATGTGGTATCTACATGATTCGCCAGTTTCTGGACATGAAATGAATCAAAGTTCGTATTATTGGCCAAAAATTCGCGAATTTGTGACCGATTATGTGAAATCGTGTCATGTGTGTGAAGAAAGGAAAAACCCACAACGAAAAAAACGAAGTGCTATGGAATCATTTATAACTGGAGGACGTTGGGAAAGAATTGCAGCAGACATCGCTGGACCGTTTCCAAAATCTGAGAGTGGAAATGTGTATATTCTTGTGGTAGCAGATTACTTTACCAAATTTGTGGAAATATTCCCGATTCCAAATATGGAAGCCGAAACTGTAGCCAATGTTATATTCAAAGGATGGATTAAACGTTATGGATGCCCTTATGCTTTGCATACAGATCAAGGTCGACAATTCGAAAGTCAACTTTTTCAAAACTTGTGTTCATTACTTGGAATCCATAAAACCCGTACAACTCCGTTTCATCCAAGATCAGATGGAATGGTAGAAAGGTTGAACCGCACAATAAAGGATATGCTGTCAAAATACATTTCATTACATCAGAATGATTGGGACAAATTCATTGATGGAATTTCAATGGCTTACAACAGTACAGTGCATGAAACAACTGGAATAAGTCCGTTCAGAATGTTATATGGATCAGAAATGGTGATGCCTGTGAATTTATTCTGTGATCAGGATAACAGTGTCATTAGTGATCAAATCAACTACCATAAATATGTCCGTGAGTTAAAACAAGAATTAGAACAGTGTCATGAAGTTGCGAGGGAAGAAACAAAGAAAAACAGCCAAAATCAGAAGAGGTGTTACGATCTTAATGTGAAAAATATCAAGTATTGTGTTGGTGATATTGTGTGTCGTTTCCAACCACAACAGATACTAGGAACAACACTTAAATTGGCAAGAAATTGGAGTGGACCGTGGATAGTGATTAAAAAACTTAGTGATGTGTTATACAGGATTCAACATTCTATTTATTCTAAACCTGTTGTGATTCATGCAGACAATCTGAAACCATTGCAAGTGAATAAAACTGTGTATTTGAAACTTCAGCGTATAATTCGCCAGTGTCCGGAAGGTGATTCTGATGTCATTATTCCAAATTTATATCCTAGTGATGAAGTGGCAGAAGAGAACAATGAAGACCATTCAGACATTAGTGAAAATTCTGAGAGCCAAACAACCTTGCCAGATACAGATAAAATGCTAAAATTACCGTTAGAGAGGAGCAGGGAGGAGAATGATGGACATTTGTCACCACCAAAACAGATGGAACAAAAGAAGACAAGACATGGCAGGATTATAAAAACCCCAACCCGATTCAGAACATAAACATTTGGATATGTACCCACAGATGTACCAATGTTTTGAATGTAACATAACTTATAAATACAAAAGAAATTTACAGAGACATTTAGAAGAACATCATTTTTCGACAAAGAAAATTTTCAACTGTGATATTTGTCGAAGAATTTTCACCAGGAATTCTAATCTTAAAAGACATTTCTTTAATCAACATAGTTTAACAGAAATTTTAGACGATTTAGAAGAGTTTCCCATTGAAGCAGGATTAGTTGTAAATTCAACCATGGACTATACCATCCACAGTGAAATTTATGAGGACATTTCGTCTGATGAAGAATCATTTGAGGAAGATTTATTTCTGAACAAAAACAACGCTGAAGAATTTGTTTCCGAGTGTGAGGAAACATCCAACATTCCAACTTCAGAAATTCCAACACCCGAAAGTCCAACATTAGAGATTCCAACATTCGAAAGTTCAACACCAGAAATTCCAACATCCGAAAGTCCAACACCAGAAATTTAAACATCCGAAAAGAAAAATTCGATGACCATTCAAATAATTAAGAAAACAGTGTCATATGAAGACGGAAGAACTGAATTTATGAAAGAAATTCACTTTTCTTACACCGAAGAAATGAGGGAAGTTTCTCCATATGAAGTATTTTCGAACTTTTTAAACGATTTTATGGATGAATCGTAAAACGAGCCAATTGTGATTTCTGACCCGATAAACTAATTCCGTAACAGGTTTTTTTTTATTTGCTTAACCTGACGACTTACCATGGAGTGACTTCTGTAAATAAACTGTAAACATAATGTAAAAAAAAAAAACTATGAACTGTGAATATTTGTTCTTATAATGTTTTCGTAGCTTTGTTAGATTTTTTTCTTTTATTCTTGCTTATTTTATAAATGTATTATTTTTGTTTTTGATTTTTACATATTTTTGTATGTTGATTTTATGTTTGAAAGGCATATTTTATTCAAGCGTATAATTTTTTAAATTTGCATTTTTCTATTTTGAACGGTGTGCAAAATCAAATTAGGGGGAAATGTAGCATTATTTTAATACTTTTCTATTTTTTATTTAATTTTATCCTGTAGATTAGTTTGTTTTCATTATTTTATGCGTATCCCTTAGCTTAGATTTATTGCTTTGTTAATCCTGACTGTGAACAGGTCATGGGGAGCAGTTAATTGCATTAGGAGGAGAGTGTTAGATAATAGATAGTGTGGAGAGCAAGTGGAGTAGTGATTTATAAACTTTAGATTTATAGCTTAACCTTAGTAAAGTTCATGGGGAGTAAAGGAGGAGTGAGAGGAGTAATTGGGTATATATAGCCGGGATAATTAGAGAGAAGGGAGAGTAGAAATGTTCTGACTGTTTATTTGGATTTTAGTGCCTTTCATTCATTTACACGTATTTTGGATTTATCATGTGATTTTCATTTGGATTATATTTTATTCTACTTTTGGATTTTAAATAAACATTTGTATCTTTTTGAATTGCGTTTATCTTATGAGAAGAAATTAATTACTACGGAATATTATACAAAGATTTACATTACGCTACTAAACATAAGGAAATTATTAAAGTGGATTAATATATAAAACTCGGAAACGCTACACTATAGTATTAAAACACCCACACCATAACAAAGACATCTAACTCTGTAATTCTTATAAAATTCTTAACCCAGCAGATGTTAAATCATCAAGAATAGATATATTTGTAAATTCATACGTGATGCACATAACATAAGAAAATCTATGTACAGTACCAACTACATGTATATTTGTATACTGTATGTATGACTTTCGCCACATGTGGATTTTCTCAATAAATTGAATTGTAATTTACACAAAATTCTGGTAAAAAGGAAAGAAAAAAAAACAAGTGAAAGGTAAAACATTTGGGATTCAATTCTGTTAAAAGGATTTAAATTGTCTGGACTAGAAAAATAACATACATCAGTGACAGTGTGCACGTACTTACTTGTACATCTATAGACTAAATGTTAACCAGTTAACATGCTGACATTTTAACCACTATAGACGAAAAACTTTAAAAGAAATAAAAATCCTCACCTTCTTCAGTAACATCCACATAGATCACAAACTATAATGTCCATCTTTTCCCCTTTATTACTCGTAGCTTATCAACGGCTGATCAATGGAAACATAAACATCCGTCGACATGGTTGACAGAAGTGTGGCTGTCAGAATTTCCTCGTAAACGATTCACACGAAAATATATCCCTCCTTATACAAATATGTAGTATTGTTCCCTGTGCATGTTCATATGTTTCACAATAACTTGAAAATGCATGTGTACAAACCGAAAGAATACACAACTTCTCTTCTGCATTACGGCTCTCTCTTTTCTACAATGCCGTTCGTTACCGTTTACATTCGGCGCGCGGGGGGGGGGGGGGGGGGGGTTACAAACAGGGGCGCCCCGACAAATAGTTGCACATAAAACGTTTAAATAATGTGTGTTCATTGAATTCATAAATGATATAGATGAAAAAAATGAAATTAAATCACAACAATTTATCTAAGACGCAACACAACGTAATGCAGTAAATACCTGGGCCTTAAAGTGGCATTTGTTCGCTTGTGTGTCTATGTAGACATATTAACTCGTTCATGTACGATTCACACATATTAGTTTTATGAAATTTGAAAAAAAATAGGGCACAGAACTTTTTAAAATTTGATACCAAATGACATTATTTAATATATTAACAATAACTGAATTCATTTTTTTTCATAAAATGATAACGATTTTTGCTATCAGAAAAATACGTGTATGAGCTGCTGACCCCTAATTATAGGGGCCAGCCCTTTTTTCTTAATTTTAAATGAAAGCTCTCGTTATTCTGAACAACTTTTGTTCTATATGTATGAACAAAATATTTTTTGTTTAAAGGTTATTATACAAAAAGCAACAAAATTTCAGACCCCCCAAAATGATTCTTGGTACAACTTAACAAAACCCGAATGGTATTAAGTATGAATTAACAAAAAACATTAACCATTTCAAGAACGTCTTAACAAATTGATATAAACTACATTTAAGGTACAAGTTAACTTTACCTTGAACTAATATCTTTTTTCCTAATCCAGAATGCAAAATTAAAATTTCTGTAAAAATCATTTTTTAATGCTTATATCCCGCATTCAATCGTCCGAATAAGAAATGGATTTCAGTTTTAAATTGAGGTTGATAAGCTCTTTCAGCATTTATGATTAATGACAAAATATTGCTCCGGAAAAAGTTAAGCTTTTGAGCCTTCCTAGCCCCTAACTTGAGGGACCAGTCATATTTTTTATATCAAATAAAAGGTCTCGTAAATATAAACATATTTTGTTCAACAAGTGTTCAAGAATTGTTGACCGTTCAAGTTATATCTGAAACACTGTGTTTTAGGGGCCGAATCCTTAAACTCCTTAACAGGGCCACCAAACAAAAATTTTGTTTAAAACATAATTCTGAGCAATTTTTCCTCTTCATTGCATTTCAAAGGGTTGACCTTTCGTACTGTGTGCTTGTTGCATCATCAATTGTCAGAAACTTATTGATGTATAGTTTTTCTTTATTATACCTCTGTGAATATTGTCTATGTAAAATTACAATGAACCAGACAACATTGAAATGGTGAACATTTCAAAGGGCCCCGCTGATGTTATTTAAGAGAATTTTGCTTTGACCTTGACCTATAAATTGAAATTTTTCCAGCTGGCATAGAACTTCTAGATCAATTTCATTCCCCCTAACATACAGGTATTTGTGCAATCTGACCAAGATTAAGCATATCTTGGAAATAATCTACAGTCTAAAACTAATTTTAAAAATATCTGCTATGACCTTCACATTGACTTGGTTCAAGGTCATTGTACGCCATTAACCAATAAGCTCTGTTTAGGTAAAATATTAGCCAAATAGGGGCTTAAAGGAGAGTATATATATGCTCTTAAAATATATGGATTTCTGTGTGATCTGATATGACCTTGACACTTGACATACAAATATCATTCGAGGTCATTGCAAATCCTTTGATCAGAGGCATCATGTGGGTGAAGTATGAGCCTGATTGGAGCAAAGGGAGAGAAAATATACTCCGGACAAGGATTTTTTTATATATAATTCTGCTATGACCTTCACAGTTTACCTTGAAAATAGGTTCAAGGTCACTACACACCGTTTACTCAAAACCTCTGCTTATGTGAAGTCTTAGCCAAATAGAGGTTAGTGGAAAGTATATAAGCTCTGAAAGAAGGATTTTTGCATGATCCGATATGATCTTCACCATTTACCTAGAAATTTCATTCAAGGTCACTGCACATCATTTAACCATAGAGACACTCTGTGAGTATTAGCCAGATTGGACCAAGGGGAGAGAAGATATGCCCCAGACAGGATTTTATATATATAATTTTGCTATGACCTTAACCTTATACCTAAGAACATGGTTCAAGGTCACTGCACATCCTTTACACAAAGGAACCCTGTGGATGAGGTATGAGCCAGATTTGGCCAAGGGGAGAGAAGCTATGCTCCGGTCAAGCAATCTCGGATGGACAGACGGACATCAACTGATAACTAGAAGGCGCCCACATAAACATGCTTTTTTATCTAATTTGAAATATTATCCATGCTATATGCCCATGGTGAATAGTCATCAAAACCATTCATCAGCAGGAACACCTCTGACCTAATCAGATCGCTGCATTAAATACAAAGTTTGATAACTCTAATTTGTTTATCATCAAGAAATTCTGTATCGCTGACAAATAAAGTTTTCTTTGGTATAATAAAATACAAATTAACTAACTATTCGGACAATAGCAAGTTTATTGTCCCACTCCACAGCAACTATTTCCCTTGGCTTTGCCAACTCATGAAATAGTTGCTGTCTTGGGGGACAATAAACTTGCTTTTGTCCTCATACCCAGTAAATAGGTTTATAATATCCCATCCACCTACATTTCATGTTATATAACCTGTGTTTGTAATCTTCAATTTCACTGTGTAAAGTCAACACAACAGTCATAGCCGCAAGTTTCACAATTTATTTATTTACTGCTTCTCATGTACTTAAAATTAGGGGCCTTGATATTGCCTACCAATTCCAACAAGATGGCCTTAATATTGCTTTATACCAATTCCAACAAGAGACATCCCTCTAACTAATGATAATCATTAAAATTCATTTCATGAATCTACGCAACACTGATAAACCTTCAAGTACAGTCACTCTCAATTTTATAAAAATATTGACGGTACTTTATCCGAAACTGTTCCTTGTACCTTTAACTTAATACACTAACATTTTATGAAAAGACGGTTTGTCTTAGAATAAGAAAGCTAATGCAATTCTGAGAAAAAGAATACCACATCTTGCCAATTCCATTGAGGTTTAATAAAAATATGGCCATTTAAGTGAACCCACCATTTCCAATTTCCTTTAGTAAACACAGATTTATAGGGTTCTCCATAGTAAAACATCTTTACCTGACCTTTTAGAGGTCAATTGTTGTTCAACCACCTTTAAAAAGAAATCGTATTCAATACAACATACATCTACATGATATAATCATGATAAAAAGCTTCACATCACTTAGAAATGCCCTTACATGTATATCCCCCCCCCCCCCATCTTTTGATTTTCACAAAAAGTAATGGTTTGAAATGTTTTACCTAATTTTATGAAACTTGTGGCAATTTCCTTGAGTCATTTCTCACACATATTTGAAGACAATCATCACTGATTCTAAAATTTGATCTTTATTTGTTCATTGTATGATTTGTACCATTTTAATTAACAAATAGACAGCTGTCCTGCTTGTGATTTCTTGTTTACATGAAAAAAGTAAGCTAACAATCATATTTAGTGAATATCTAATCTATTCTGATTTCTAGTCTCCTTCTAACCATGCTAAAACAGTAAGTTACAACCTACAAGTTAGACATCTGCCTTAAATTAAAATTAAATTCAAACACACCCAGGTAGCTGGAGACAGATCGAGTTGATTTCAATGAAAAATGTTCAAATTTGACATGTTTTTCTACTTTTCTTATGCATATATACCTTAGAAAGGTAGAAATAGGTTGTTTCTTGTTCATTGCAAAAGTAATTATCATAACAGATGTTATTTCAAAGTCAAATGTACATTTACATATCCTACATGTAATCTTAATGCAGACAATTGGAAGGGGGGGGGGGTTGATTTTTCAATTATGTAAACACATCTTAATATCTTTATGAAATAAAAAATAAAGGAAACATAATTGCATATTTTTATTGAAAAACAATTTTTCACAACAATTATGATTTCTTTAAACAGCCTTAATTTTGTTTTTCATAATTTCTTATCAAACACAAACCACAACATGGCATGATGCTTTCTTAAAGTTCCATTATTGTTTTTGCATTATCCGATTTAATTTGAATTACCAGTAAATAGTCTGTAGAACACAAGGAATATGCATGTGGGTAGAGGTGACAGGTTAACCTCAAGAGCTGATCCACTATAATCAATAGGTACCGGTAAAAGCCATGTGGTGCCATGAGGTAACAAGAGTCCGTTTTGAGCTGAAATAAAACAAAAATTAGCTGTGTTTACATACATGTACTAGTAATAGCTGTGTTTACATTAACATATACATTGTATTTCTGGAAAAAATACACCGACCATGCAGTGTAATAAGTATGACATATCCCAATACATGACATAACATTTAGGCAATATTAAAAAAAATTCTTAGGCATAGACACTTATCAAATTGAAAGAGAGATTGAGAGAGAGAGAGAGAGAGAGAGAGAGAGAGAGAGAGAGAGATAGAGATAGAGAGAGAGAGAGAGAGAGAGAGAGAGAGAGAGAGTTTATTACTTGTAGTGCAACAGTCAATATCTCAATTCGTAAATTACAAAGGATTACATGTATTACCCATCCGAACAGCGTCAAGGTACATGTATTAGCTTCTGGTATACCATGTTTTATCAATTCTACTGGTTTGTTTTTTTGCAAATAAATTTAGCAATGGTTTTGTTTCTTTTCTTATAAATTACATGTTTTAAAATATACTATGTGTAATACGCATAAAACATGTACGAGTAAACTTAATAAAGAATTTTTAATAGATTATATTTCACAGAATGTGGTACATTACATGTATGTCAATCTTTATAAAACTAGCGTATATTTCGTGCGCCATAAATTGAAAGTTTTTTGTAAATATCATTTAGCTTGCATGGTAGCTATATATGGTCTAACCCAAATTTTCTTCATAAAGCTACAGCTGTATGTACCACATATATGTTTTGTCACAAGTATGTAAATTTTAAAAAAAAATACCCGAATTCCAACAGTTGAAAGTAACTCTGATAAGTTCATTGTGTTTTGTCTGTGCATATATTATTAGTCTCCTGCAACAGCAAACAATCAGTGGTAACCTAAATCCACTAATAAGAAAGTTTGTGGTTTAGGAGCGGGTAAATTGTTTATGCATAATGTAGCTGACACTGACTTAAATGCGACGCTGTCAAGAAAACCTCACCAAATAATATCAAGAAACATAAATATTCACTTAAATGTATTGTGTTGTAAAGTTAATGTTTTTAACACTTATTGCATCTTCCAAAACATGTGATGACTCTTAAGATCATCTGTTATACATGTATATCTGATATATATGTACAAGATGGGAGAAATAATGACGGAACAGACTGGGATTCGAACCTGGGCCCCCTGAATCTCTAGTCAGGTGCTCTAGCTACCAACTGAGCTATTTGGCACTGGTATTCAAACCAGTCTGACTGTCACATATATAAAGAATTATTTAAACAATGGTCTTAAATAAAATGTCTGTAATTAATCAATATTGGCGTACAATCAGTTATCGCCGAGTACCATTTCTCACCAGTGCATTGTTACGTCATTTTATCAACACATAAAATTATATATGAAAATATGATGTAACAATGCACCAGCAAGAAATGGTCCTCGGCGAGAACTGCTCGCACGCCAGTACTGCCAGTAGTCAGATTAAAAAAAGAGAATATAAGAATTACATTTAAAACATTAACAAGGACAATTTAAGTACACATCATAATTACTTAACAAGAAAAATCATGTGAACTGGTACGCATAGTTCTAACTTGTAACCTACATGTACAAGTACATGTACCGGGTACCCGTTGGTCTGCTAAACCTCTCTAATGATACAATGATCGGCATCATAAAAATATTAAAGTCATGTTTTAACTCTGAAGTATACAATTTATTTACTTGATGTTATGTCTACAGGGTATTCATGTCTACATTTAAAGTCTTCCGCACAAGAATATATCATGTGTTTCTAATTAGACCCTGCTTTGAATTTTGAGTTGAAAATTCACAAACTGTTTTTTTTTTTAAATAGATAAATTTGGTCATCCTTTCCAGTCTCCCATGAACCTCGAGCGAGAAATATTTGTAACTTAATACGTGATGCACATAACATAAGAAAATCTATGTACTAACTATATTTGTATACTGTATGTATGACTTTCGCCACATGTGGATTTTGTCAATAAATTGAATTGTAATTGAAACAAAATTCTGGTAAAAAGTAAAGAAAAAAACAAGTAAAAGGTAAACATTTGGGATTCAACTCTGTTAAAAGGATTTATATTGTCTGAACTAACAAAACAACATACATCAGTGACAGTGTGCACGTACTTACATGTACACATCTATAGACTAAATGTTAACTAGTTTACATGCTGACATTTTAACCACTAAAGACAAGAAAGTTCAAACTTTAAAATGAGTAAAAAGACTTACCTTCTTCAGTAACATCCACATAAATCACATTTTTAAATGTCCATCTTTTTTCTGTTATTACTCGTAACTCTTATCAGCTTATCAACAGCTGATCAATGTAAACGTAAACATCTGCCGACAGTAGGCCTACTGTCAGCTGACTGTGACTGTCAGAATTTCCTCGTAAACGATTCAAACAAGAATGAAGAATATATCCCTCCTTAATATACAAATACGAAGTAGTGTACATGTTAATGTGCTTCACTGTGGATTGAAAGTGCACGTGAACGTACAACATGTACGGCGAAAAAATACACAACTTCTCTTCTGCGTTTCGGCATCCATGGGAATGCCGGAAAAAATGTACCCAGGAGAAAACGTACCGAGGAGAAAACGTACCCGGGTACGTTTTCTCCAAGAGAAAACGTACCCTATGAAAATAATAAATAATGGTTTTCACAGACATTCTTAAATGAAACAAAATAAAATATACCATGAACATTTGTATCATTTGTTGCTATTGTTCTTAAATGCATACAATAATTTGTAACATACACACACACGAACATGGCCTGAGCATTTGAATTAGTCAACAATTAATCCACCATGAACGGAACCGTTAAATAATTAGTTTTTATTGCAATCTCATTTGGAGAACTAAATGATGAGTATCTGAAGAAGTCGATATCGCGTTTTTTTTAAACATTTTTTAAAAAATTATCTATAAAACAAAGTTGCTTAAATAAAACCAAGTCCAAGTCTTTTAAATACTTGTTTGATTCATATATATGGAAAGTACTACGAGATGTAACATTGAACAGTCAATTTGCTTTGAATATATTTCTATACATCTATGCATTGAAATATGCTTAAAAGTAGCATTTGAAAATTATTTAAAATATTAAAAACTATTAATTAGTATAATTATGGTTTTCATAGGGTACGTTTTCTCTTGGAGAAAACGTACCCGGGTACGTTTTCTCCTGGAGAAAACGTACCCGTTAAATTGGGTACGTTTTCACCTGGGTACGTTTTCTCTTGGGTACGTTTTCTCCTGATACCATCCATGGCTCTGTCTTTCCTATAATGCCGTTCGTCGCTGTTTATATTTGGGGTTACAGGCAGGGGCGCCGACAGCGATTTGTTCTGCGCGGACACATAGCACGTTTAAATAAGTTGTTGTGTATGTTCATTGCATTTATAAATGATTTAGATAAACAGAATAAAACCGTGAAATTTGATCAGAACAATAACAAATGCTACGCCCGGAAGCGGCATTGTTCGCTTGTGTGTCTATGTAGACAAAATAATAACTCGTTCATGTACGATTCTCGCATATTTGTTTATGAAATTACAAATAAATATAGCACAGAGCTTGTTTAATTTCATACCAAATGACAAAATCTAATTTATTAAAAGTAATCTATTTAATTTTTTTTTCATAAAATGATAATTTTTTTAGCTATCAGAAAAAACGTTTATGGACTGCTGACCCCTAATTATAGGGGCCAGCCCTTTTTTCTTAATTTTAAATGAAAGCTCTTGTTATTCTAAACAACTTTTGTTCTATGTGTTTTAAAAAAATATTTTTAGTTTAAAAGTTATAATACAAAAAGCAACAAAATTTCAGCCTCGAAAAAATCTTAAACTTTGGCGACAAATAGCTCAAAAACTAACAAAGAAATTACCAAAATGTTCATGCCAGCAAAACTATAAAATGTTACCGACAATTTCGCCAAATTTCATGCATTTATCATCTGTAGTTCCCGAGATCAACTCTGGACAAAAGACCCCTCAATTTTCAATTAAAGGGCAAAAACTCATAACCGGAAGTGAATTTGAAAAATTTGAAAAAAAATGTTCGAGAAATCTCGTGCACAAAATTTGCGGGAAAAAAAAATAATAATAAGAAACAGTAGAATAACAGAAGGGTTTTCCGTTGAAAACGGAAAACCCTAATAAAATAATAATGAAAAGAAAACGAAGAAAAACAAGAGGGTCTTCCGTTAGAAACAGAAGACCCTAATAAGAATAATCTTATTCCCGCACAATAATAGAAAGGTCTTCCGTTGGAAACGGAAGACCTTAACTAGCCAAAACTGATCTTACCAGCAAAAAAAGTAAAGAAATCGTAATGTTAATCCATGCTTTTGATAAGAATAAATCTTTTAACACCCCCCTCCAATTCATCGACTGTACCCGTAATCTGTACACACACAGAGGAATCACGCAGACACCATTACTAATCCTTCACCGTATACAGTTCTACTGTAATAGCCCTAACATTGTAATATTATTGCATTGCATAAACAAAACGAATTTTTCAAAAAATGTTAAACAAAATAGGGGTTAGCCCTTAATTTTTCGGGTTTGGCTTTTTGTGTACACACGTGAGTTGATATACCCCAAAATGAAGGGGGTTGAAAATGCCGCAATGGAGTCTAAATTTGAAAAGTTCTGTAAAATCCCAATGCAAAAAGAGTAAATGTGAAATCATTAAGTATTGTCCATAACGGACCCTAGTCATCAACAATTACTTACCCGAGGCATAAAAATACTCTGGTATCATGCTGTGTCCATCATACGGTAAGACTTTAGCTTTGGGGGTGTATGTTTTCATTTTAATTGAAGAGTTTGGTACAGACCGGTACGATTATTACCACAAGAAATAATTATTTTTGTGTATACTTACGAAAGTCAATTGCGCTAAGTGAATCAACAAATTCATGGAAGGTGCGTTCCATTGATCTTTGATCATAAGAACAAGATGAAAACTCAAAGAACGTGAGACCAGGGACTTACTAATGTATCTTATTATAAGCTTATCTTTTAAATTGATTGGTGAGCTAGCGCTGTAGCCATCATAAAACACAGAAGCAGATTTCTAAAACATTGGTTTATATTTTTAAATAGGAAGGCATAGTGGTGAACTGGAATTGTACATAATCATTATGTATCTATCGTAATTTCAATTTCAAAGTGAAAATTTTCAAGAACCATTGGTACTGTTTTGTAGCAATTGTATCTTCTCAGGCCTTTCCGTCAAGCTCGGAAAACATATCAGAAGTTGTTTTCCGAGCTTGGAGTTCAAGATAAAGCTAGCTATTTATTATAATATTGAAAATAACTTTGCATAATAAGACATAAGCTACTGTTACTTTTTGACATGTACAATAAAACAAACAACTTCATGTGAAAATGATAAAACGAAATTCAAATGGTACAGTTTATCTTCAGTAGTACAGTATTCCCAGAATCCCCTACTATGGAGTCGAGCATGCGTATTCCAATGAAAAAGACTAACGTAGTACGTAGTAACGTAGCTCGAGAGCGCTAGCAATTATACCTCATTATAATACTTCTGCATAACGTTCTAGACAGTCACGTGACAGGGCAATAAAACTTCATATTTCCTTGTCATCGTCATATTTTTGCATGTCATTAAAAAGTGTCATCCTAATGCGTGGGGGTGGGGGGGGGGGTTGGGATGGGGGGGGGGGGGGGCTGGCATAGTATATAACTTCAATTTCAATCCTAATTTTCTTATCCATATCAATTTTTTACATCCTCAAAAAAGTGGGGGGGGGGGGGGCAACTCCATGATAATTCAATTTTTTATATGTAAATTCTAAAAAATTTGTTGCTGTGAGAAAAAGTGGGGGACCAGGCCCGATGCTACATGTACGTGCCTGATATTATAAATTTTCCTGTCGTTCGGTATAATAAACAATTTATTGAATGAACGTTTGGGATACTTGCATGTATATGAATATGAAAATTTATTCCCCAGAAAATCATATTTTCCTTAGGCGTTGCCAGCGGGTAAATTGTTTATGCATAATGTAGCTGACACTGACTTAAATGCGACGCTGTCAAGAAAACCTCACCAAATAATATCAAGAAACATAAATATTCACTTAAATGTATTGTGTTGTAAAGTTAATGTTTTTAACACTTATTGCATCTTCCAAAACATGTGATGACTCTTAAGATCATCTGTTATACATGTATATCTGATATATATGTACAAGATGGGAGAAATAATGACGGAACAGACTGGGATTCGAACCTGGGCCCCCTGAATCTCTAGTCAGGTGCTCTAGCTACCAACTGAGCTATTTGGCACTGGTATTCAAACCAGTCTGACTGTCACATATATAAAGAATTATTTAAACAATGGTCTTAAATAAAATGTCTGTAATTAATCAATATTGGCGTGCGATCAGTTATCGCCGAGTACCATTTCTCACCAGTGCATTGTTACGTCATTTTATCAACACATAAAATTATATATGAAAATATGATGTAACAATGCACCAGCAAGAAATGGTCCTCGGCGAGAACTGCTCGCACGCCAGTACTGCCAGTAGTCAGATTAAAAAAAGAGAATATAAGAATTACATTTAAAACATTAACAAGGACAATTTAAGTACACATCATAATTACTTAACAAGAAAAATCATGTGAACTGGTACGCATAGTTCTAACTTGTAACCTACATGTACAAGTACATGTACCGGGTACCCGTTGGTCTGCTAAACCTCTCTAATGATACAATGATCGGCATCATAAAAATATTAAAGTCATGTTTTAACTCTGAAGTATACAATTTATTTACTTGATGTTATGTCTACAGGGTATTCATGTCTACATTTAAAGTCTTCCGCACAAGAATATATCATGTGTTTCTAATTAGACCCTGCTTTGAATTTTGAGTTGAAAATTCACAAACTGTTTTTTTTTAAAATAGATAAATTTGGTCATCCTTTCCAGTCTCCCATGAACCTCGAGCGAGAAATATTTGTAACTTCATACGTGATGCACATAACATAAGAAAATCTATGTACTAACTATATTTGTATACTGTATGTATGACTTTCGCCACATGTGGATTTTGTCAATAAATTGAATTGTAATTGAAACAAAATTCTGGTAAAAAGTAAAGAAAAAAACAAGTAAAAGGTAAACATTTGGGATTCAACTCTGTTAAAAGGATTTATATTGTCTGAACTAACAAAATAACATACATCAGTGACAGTGTGCACGTACTTACATGTACACATCTATAGACTAAATGTTAACTAGTTTACATGCTGACATTTTAACCACTAAAGACAAGAAAGTTCAAACTTTAAAATGAGTAAAAAGACTTACCTTCTTCAGTAACATCCACATAAATCACATTTTTAAATGTCCATCTTTTTTCTGTTATTACTCGTAACTCTTATCAGCTTATCAACAGCTGATCAATGTAAACGTAAACATCTGCCGACAGTAGGCCTACTGTCAGCTGACTGTGACTGTCAGAATTTCCTCGTAAACGATTCAAACAAGAATGAAGAATATATCCCTCCTTAATATACAAATACGAAGTAGTGTACATGTTAATGTGCTTCACTGTGGATTGAAAGTGCACGTGAACGTACAACATGTACGGCGAAAAAATACACAACTTCTCTTCTGCGTTTCGGCATCCATGGGAATGCCGGAAAAAATGTACCCAGGAGAAAACGTACCGAGGAGAAAACGTACCCGGGTACGTTTTCTCCAAGAGAAAACGTACCCTATGAAAATAATAAATAATGGTTTTCACAGACATTCTTAAATGAAACAAAATAAAATATACCATGAACATTTGTATCATTTGTTGCTATTGTTCTTAAATGCATACAATAATTTGTAACATACACATACACGAACATGGCCTGAGCATTTGAATTAGTCAACAATTAATCCACCATGAACGGAACCGTTAAATAATTAGTTTTTATTGCAATCTCATTTGGAGAACTAAATGATGAGTATCTGAAGAAGTCGATATCGCGTTTTTTTAAACATTTTTTAAAAAATTATCTATAAAACAAAGTTGCTTAAATAAAACCAAGTCCAAGTCTTTTAAATACTTGTTTGATTCATATATATGGAAAGTACTACGAGATGTAACATTGAACAGTCAATTTGCTTTGAATATATTTCTATACATCTATGCATTGAAATATGCTTAAAAGTAGCATTTGAAAATTATTTAAAATATTAAAAACTATTAATTAGTATAATTATGATTTTCATAGGGTACGTTTTCTCTTGGAGAAAACGTACCCGGGTACGTTTTCTCCTGGAGAAAACGTACCCGTTAAATTGGGTACGTTTTCACCTGGGTACGTTTTCTCTTGGGTACGTTTTCTCCTGATACCATCCATGGCTCTGTCTTTCCTATAATGCCGTTCGTCGCTGTTTATATTTGGGGTTACAGGCAGGGGCGCCGACAGCGATTTGTTCTGCGCGGACACATAGCACGTTTAAATAAGTTGTTGTGTATGTTCATTGCATTTATAAATGATTTAGATAAACAGAATAAAACCGTGAAATTTGATCAGAACAATAACAAATGCTACGCCCGGAAGCGGCATTGTTCGCTTGTGTGTCTATGTAGACAAAATAATAACTCGTTCATGTACGATTCTCGCATATTTGTTTTATGAAATTACAAATAAATATAGCACAGAGCTTGTTTAATTTCATACCAAATGACAAAATCTAATTTATTAAAAGTAATCTATTTAATTTTTTTTCATAAAATGATAATTTTTTTAGCTATCAGAAAAAACGTTTATGGACTGCTGACCCCTAATTATAGGGGCCAGCCCTTTTTTCTTAATTTTAAATGAAAGCTCTTGTTATTCTAAACAACTTTTGTTCTATGTGTTTTAAAAAAATATTTTTAGTTTAAAAGTTATAATACAAAAAGCAACAAAATTTCAGCCTCGAAAAAATCTTAAACTTTGGCGACAAATAGCTCAAAAACTAACAAAGAAATTACCAAAATGTTCATGCCAGCAAAACTATAAAATGTTACCGACAATTTCGCCAAATTTCATGCATTTATCATCTGTAGTTCCCGAGATCAACTCTGGACAAAAGACCCCTCAATTTTCAATTAAAGGGCAAAAACTCATAACCGGAAGTGAATTTGAAAAATTTGAAAAAAAATGTTCGAGAAATCTCGTGCACAAAATTTGCGGGAAAAAAAAATAATAATAAGAAACAGTAGAATAACAGAAGGGTTTTCCGTTGAAAACGGAAAACCCTAATAAAATAATAATGAAAAGAAAACGAAGAAAAACAAGAGGGTCTTCCGTTAGAAACAGAAGACCCTAATAAGAATAATCTTATTCCCGCACAATAATAGAAAGGTCTTCCGTTGGAAACGGAAGACCTTAACTAGCCAAAACTGATCTTACCAGCAAAAAAAGTAAAGAAATCGTAATGTTAATCCATGCTTTTGATAAGAATAAATCTTTTAACACCCCCCTCCAATTCATCGACTGTACCCGTAATCTGTACACACACAGAGGAATCACGCAGACACCATTACTAATCCTTCACCGTATACAGTTCTACTGTAATAGCCCTAACATTGTAATATTATTGCATTGCATAAACAAAACGAATTTTTCAAAAAATGTTAAACAAAATAGGGGTTAGCCCTTAATTTTTCGGGTTTGGCTTTTTGTGTACACACGTGAGTTGATATACCCCAAAATGAAGGGGGTTGAAAATGCCGCAATGGAGTCTAAATTTGAAAAGTTCTGTAAAATCCCAATGCAAAAAGAGTAAATGTGAAATCATTAAGTATTGTCCATAACGGACCCTAGTCATCAACAATTACTTACCCGAGGCATAAAAATACTCTGGTATCATGCTGTGTCCATCATACGGTAAGACTTTAGCTTTGGGGGTGTATGTTTTCATTTTAATTGAAGAGTTTGGTACAGACCGGTACGATTATTACCACAAGAAATAATTATTTTTGTGTATACTTACGAAAGTCAATTGCGCTAAGTGAATCAACAAATTCATGGAAGGTGCGTTCCATTGATCTTTGATCATAAGAACAAGATGAAAACTCAAAGAACGTGAGACCAGGGACTTACTAATGTATCTTATTATAAGCTTATCTTTTAAATTGATTGGTGAGCTAGCGCTGTAGCCATCATAAAACACAGAAGCAGATTTCTAAAACATTGGTTTATATTTTTAAATAGGAAGGCATAGTGGTGAACTGGAATTGTACATAATCATTATGTATCTATCGTTATTTCAATTTCAAAGTGAAAATTTTCAAGAACCATTGGTACTGTTTTGTAGCAATTGTATCTTCTCAGGCCTTTCCGTCAAGCTCGGAAAACATATCCGAAGTTGTTTTCCGAGCTTGGAGTTCAAGATAAAGCTAGCTATTTATTATAATATTGAAAATAACTTTGCATAATAAGACATAAGCTACTGTTACTTTTTGACATGTACAATAAAACAAACAACTTCATGTGAAAATGATAAAACGAAATTCAAATGGTACAGTTTATCTACAGTAGTACAGTATTCCCAGAATCCCCTACTATGGAGTCGAGCATGCGTATTCCAATGAAAAAGACTAACGTAGTACGTAGTAACGTAGCTCGAGAGCGCTAGCAATTATACCTCATTATAATACTTCTGCATAACGTTCTAGACAGTCACGTGACAGGGCAATAAAACTTCATATTTCCTTGTCATCGTCATATTTTTGCATGTCATTAAAAAGTGTCATCCTAATGCGTGGGGGTGGGGGGGGGGGATGGGGGGGGGGGGCTGGCATAGTATATAACTTCAATTTCAATCCTAATTTTCTTATCCATATCAATTTTTTACATCCTCAAAAAAGTGGGGGGGGGGGCAACTCCATGATAATTCAATTTTTTATATGTAAATTCTAGAAAATTTGTTGCCGTGAGAAAAAGTGGGGGACCAGGCCCGATGCTACGTGCCTGATATTATAAATTTTCCTGTCGTTCGGTATAATAAACAATTTATTGAATGAACGTTTGGGATACTTGCATGTATATGAATATGAAAATTTATTCCCCAGAAAATCATATTTTCCTTAGGCGTTGCCATCGGGAAAATAAATCTTCATATCTCCCTCACAATCATGCAATAAATGTATATTGTTTCTTTTCTTATCGATACCGTGGTCATTTATTTTGAACACACATTTTTATCAGTGCATACATGAGCTATATATTTTTTTCACTTTCAATAAATGATTATGCAAAACATTTCATTTTATCTAATTAATGACATGTACAATGGATATTCTGAAAATTTTATGCATCGTCTAATTCAATGTTTGTGACACAATGACTTAAGATGCACTTTATTTTTTATTATACTTCAATATAATTATTCTACATATCGCGTCATCTGATTGGTCTAGAAAGTAACGCGACAGGGGGAACAAGTCGTGTCTCCCGGGGAATGAATATCATATTCCAACTCTTCAGAAACCCAGGGATTTTTCTTTCCAAAAGTATAAAAAAAAAAGCCGATCTGAGCCTACTTATACGATGTCGACAAATATGATTGTAGTCTGTCCCAAGTTATTGCTTCCATCACATTTCGATGATTTTTACACATACCTGTGAAAGAAGTTCACTTGAAATCGATGAAATGGAAAATATCTTCAGTGAGAAATTATCCTTTTTCACAGCTAGCTCAGAAAAGTTTACAGGGAGGAAAACAAATCTGACGGAGATTTATAATGGGAAATGTTTACATCTTTTCTCCATTCGGAAGTACTCGGGACAACTCGCGCAATTTTTCAACGTTATCATCCGGGCTTATTAATGGCTGATGCAATGCCAAATCTCCGTAGACTTTCTATTTTGGGATGTGTATTGAAACCTGAAGCGGTAGAGGGGGCGTTTTAAAACAGATAATATGGACATTTTCCCTATTAGTGGATGAACGTAGTTTGACCACAAAGGTATTTATTATTATCGAAATATCAAGCGAAAAGTGGTGGAAACAAATATTTGGGACAGAGTATAAATAAAAAAAAATATATAATCATTTTAATTCTCTGTATATCACAAAAACCAATTAAAGTAAACTATCTATATGATTCGAATTTATAAAAGAAAAGAGAGACAATAACATAGAAAACCAAATAATCAGGACCTCATTGCTTTTGAAAAACTACGATATCCCCGGGAATTATGTTTTTTCTTGGGAGAATAAAACTTAATATATTTCTCTCACTTTTATGCAATAAATGAATAATATTTTACTTTTTTTTTTTTAAATTTAATTATCTAACAAAAAGTGCTCATACATGTACCAGTGACATGTGCGGTTCCAGAATACTTTTCCCGAGGATGGTTCCGAGGGACAACTGTGTTCGCCAGGGGGAATCTGAGGCTTATTTTCGGTTTTAATAGGTGAATTAAATAGATTTCTTCTTGAAAATCAAGATAGGACATTTACAGCAAAACATATTGGATAAAGAGTTTTATCAACATTCAAGCTTTGGTTGGAAAATAAGAAAATATAGCATCATAAATTATTTTTATAATTAACGAAGAACATTTAAACCTTTGTTACAATCATTCTTAATTAAATCGCATCTTATTGCAATGCGGAATTAGAATTAGCACTAAATTTGTTTTGTTTTAAGTATCGCGGTATGACATTTTGACTTTGTTTTTTTATCTCAAATTTGATGTCAGCAAACAACTTAATAAAATATTACTAAGTTAATTTTTGTTTGATATTGAATAAGCTTGTTAATTCAATCCAGATGTCGAATTCAGCTAATCTTTCTTACATATGCACGGATCTTTCAGGTGGGGTCCGGGGGTCTACATCCAAATTTACTTTTAATTCATAAACATAAGCATGATATTAATTCTATAAAAAGCTATCCCCCCAAAACGCAGTTACAATATCTAAATGTATATCAAATAACGGACCACCTTCTGGCGTCCCGTAAAACATAGAAATATTTATAGCAATCACGTGATAATGCACGATGTACTACCCAATTTTATTGCATTGACATGTAAACAAGAAATATACATAGTTTTTGCCTGAATCAAAAGTAGGAGGGAGATGAGGCAGACTCATACAAAAAATCTTGACAAGCAGTAAAACAAAAACCACAATTTCTCAAAATCATGAACACTTTAACTTCAATTTCACTCCAGTTTATTTTACATGCTCCCCAGAATGTAAGGGGGAGGGACTCAATGTCTATTCACTTTTTTATATGTAAGTAAAATATTTGCGTTCACATTTACGGCGTATTTTTAACAACCTTTTCTATACATGTACGTGTACTAGCATAACATTTGATTTTTTTAAAGAAATTTTGCAAACATTTAGAAGGTGGCACGGGACAGTTTTTTGTTGTTGTTGATACAATTCATTGTATCCAGGGGATGCGTGTCTTCGGAACCCTGTAACTATAATTTCCTCAGTTCTCATTCAGCACAAATACCTTTAATTCACTCTTTATAAGGCCAATCACCAATTTCCGAAGAAAATTACTAGTCAAAACCTGTACAATTTTCTACATACTGGTTTTTATAACTAATGATAATCATTAATCAAAGTACCGAAGAACTGACGGGAATTGATTTTGTCGATGTTTATTTATTTCAAAATCAACGATATGTTATTTTGCATGACAAGTACATGTGGTTTCTAATTTGTATTTGTCTTACGCACATTTTTATAATATGATTTTTTGGACTTTTTCGACATGAATGTCGAGAAACTCCCATATGAATCATGTTAAATAATATTTTAAGATAAAATTGATTCAATCAAACTATGTATCAGTAATAGAAATATTTCTCGAATAATGTGTGGATCTAAGCAATATTGAACTCTAGTCTCGCCCAACCAAACGCTCGGCGGACACCGTATATCTCCGACAAGCAAGAGAGAATCTCTGCTTGTCAGAGATTTACGGAGACAGCCATGCGTCGAGTTGAACGAGACTACATTGTTTATTGAACTCTGGCGTAGGAATACATACGACTACAAAAAAATCTAAATTGTTTGTTCCATTTAAAATCTGACTATTTTCAAGGTATTTATAAATAAGTTTCCTTGAAAAACAATGCTTTAGCATACATTACATCGAATTTATCAATTGTTTTCAAGAATTAACTAAGTCTTGTCAGCAGCGATGATTTGTGCTGAGGTCCAAACACTGTTTCACTTTCGATTTGTCTGAGTAACTGCATAGGAGAGTTGATTAAAATCAAATCCCAAAAATCATTTCATGAATTTTAGCAACACTCATAAGCTTTCAAGTACAGCAACTCTCAATTAAAAAAAAAAATGACGGGTAGTTTATCCGAAACTGTCCCTTGATACCTAAGGCGTCTTAAATTTTCCATACACAGACATAAAATTTGATTTGTGTGTGATATTTTCTTCCCTCCAAGTTGACCAAGGTTTTTTTTCAAACATTTCGCGGCCATCTTAGCATCCTTTTCCATACACAGACTTCAACTTCGGTTTGATGGATACTTTCTTCCCTCCAAGTTGATTAAGAATTTCGCAAGTAGAGCACATTGCTTCTCGAAAAATTTCAATTTGCTCTAGCGAAATATATTTATCCTTTTCTTTCAGATATTGAGTATATAAACGTTCACTTGATCCAATTTCCTTTAGCTTTTTTGCCAAAGACTTCGGAGAAGTATAATCCAATGTGCTTAAGAAGGTTTCCTTGGGTAAATATTCACTTGCTTGGGGTGGACCATTTATAACCGGTATGATGCTTAAATTATATGCATACAAGTTAAACACCTTTTCTGTTGAGTAATCTGTACAAATACTGTTCTCGAAGGCGAAATAAAACTTATAATCCCTAGAGAAATTCCTCAGACACTCATTCATGTTGGGATTATGAATCCCACACTTTCTCTTTCCACATGTTCCAAACGTATCTATTTCAATGTATTTCTGCAATTCTTTAATGTATTTTTCCCGACGAGATGGCGTAGGACAATGACTAGCCATCCAAACACCGAATTTTTTCTTCTGACGAAAAACCTCAGAATAGTTTCTTTCTATACTTTTGTCCAGTCTGATAATTTTACCGTACGGTCTGGAGATATCAACAGTTCTCTGATAAGACATGATCCATTCAAATGCATTTTGCCAGGCAGAATTTGGCCAGACTGTAAAACGTTTGTTTTCTAGAGTATTAAAAACCCAAACCTGTGATGCAATCTTCAGAGGAGGAGTTTTTGGAAGAGTTCGATGCGTAAAAATCACAATACTACTTCTGTTGAGATCAGAATTATCTGTTGATAATATACAATTCACTCCTTCATTTTGACATTTTTGTCTTTTGAAATTTTGCACAAAATTCTTCAAATAGGAAGGAAAATTGTACCATAAGATCACAACAGTGTTTACATTCCTAGATAAGTTTCCACTAAAGGATGATGTGGGCTGTTCTCTATTTGTTGTTCTCCTTTCTGTAGCAGAATGATAATAACTGGAGAGTCTTTCGTCTGACGATAGAACATAGCTCAGAATGAATAAACTAAGTAGAACTGTAATGATGAGTAAAAGGAATCCTTTGGTTTTAGCATTCATTGAAGAAGAACCTAAAAACAAGGTTATTCAGATTTATTTTTTCATCAAACATTCTCTTGATTTTTTTTTTTTTTTTTTTGCCAACCATTTACCCTAAACATTCGTAAGGGGAACAATGAAAATAATTTGTAAAGATAAATAGATAAACTATAAAACAATTCTGTTAAAAATGATTTAACTCCATTGCTGATTTTTACAAGTAAAACAGTCGCATATATTAATAGAAAACATATCAAAATATTTTCTGCCAGACGTGATACTTAAAGGGGAA